>NW_024340849.1:14470304-14630304 GCF_902729225.1 Pteropus medius
AGCTTGGGAAACTTTTTACCAACTTGGGCTTTAACCTGTATGCTGCTTCTTAATTTGTTCATCATGTTGCTAATTATTGAAGGTATTTATAATAGAACAAGGGTTCCCTTCATCACTCACCCACCTGCTTGGCTGATTTGCTCCCGCTGGGAATGTGGTAGAACCTTTTGAGAATAGATTTTGTTCTTATGAGCACCAATGTGCCATTTTGGGTTTTTCCTTAAATTTAAACTTGGATATAGTATCATTCTTCACATACTCCCTTGTGGCTTTAAACATTTTTTTTTTTTTTTGAGAATTCTACAGCTCTTGTGCACTTTGATTCTGAGCAACAGCTGTATTTTATTCCAGAGTGCTGTGTTTTAGCAGTCGATGGGTCTTGTTAGATATTTTACCGGAGTATATAAAGACATTGAGACTCAGTTGCAAATGGCAAGGACCACGTAACTGGGTTGCTGTTGCTTTCATTATTTTTGTTATTATTGCAACAGATTGTACAGTAATATGCTAATAAAGATTTATGGCTTTGTGCAGCAGGAGGAAATGTTGGGATGGAGGAGAAAACTCATGTTAAAACAAATGTCTATAGTAAGAGGAAAATACAATTTGAAAAAAAGGCTCTAAGAGAATTGTTTCTAGTATAAATATTTTTATTAACATTTGCTATGGTTTGAAGATCTTGCAAGTAATTGTTTATGCATTTCTGGAATTTAGATGTGTTGTATGCCTATATGTGCATGGTTGTTCTTGGAGAGAGCTCTTTTCTTTTTTTAGTATTTTGTTTTGTTTTGTTTTTTGTTGAACTGGAACATAGCTATTGAATATGCAATGAACAGAAAATTTATGGAGGGCAGAATTATGAGTATCTGAGGAAAGTTTAATTACTTTTATAATTTAGATAAGCTTCATAATTTATTGTAACACACTGTACTTTGGCACAATTTGTAACAATTATAAAGCACTTGAATTTAGGTTCTTTACTTGGCAGCTATAAACAGAGTTAGTTAGCTGTAGGAAAACTTTGAGCATTTACTTTTCTTCCCAGGCTTGCATTAAAGGCTTATGCTGTAGTGGTTTTGTTGCTCCTCTTTTAATTGACCACATTTCTGCATTTTATTTCTCTGAAAAACATGTATTACAATATAGCAGGCTTGTGGTTGTAAACATAGAAAGAAGCCGGCTAAGAAGGGATGTGAAGATACCTATCAGTGCCCAAACCAAGGAAAGGAGAAACTCGAGAAAAGCTCAAATGATGCTTGCAGATGATTCCTGCTTGAATTAAAAAGAAAAGACCTCACCACTCACTACCTTATAAAGAACGGATCCTGAATAATGCAAACTATTCAGAAATCCAACAGTATTTTTTTAATAAATATAAATTTATTTTCATAATTAAAAAAGAAGCAGTGTAAAAGAGCTACTTTTCCTCTTAGGTCTGATTATTTTGCTTTTACAGAAATTGCTGCCTAATATACAATTTTATGACATTGCTGTTTTCTACAAAATTAATCTTTTTTGTTGTCCTTTTTGTCATGCCTTTAACTGTGTATTTTTGAAATTTATTTATTTTGTTGATAATGAAAATAATGAATGAAATCATGAGATCTCAACTGATTTTGATTGTTCCCAAAGAAGTCTTTCTTAAAAGATATATTTGTTTGCAGCTCAGGAACTTTTACATTCACATTTTCCTTTTTATTAAGTAAACCGTAGAACATAATTAGCCCTCATAAACCTCATATTTGTTTAATATTTCTTATAATTAAATGAACATAACAATTTTGTTTAATACTTTTAACTTTCTAAAGTACTTTCATATTTATCATATGTTTAGAACAAGATTAAAAAATTGAATTATTTTACAGTCGATAGTAGAAATAAGTGATAAACCAACTTAGAAACTTTTGAACCTCAAATATCTTCTTATGTTCTCTCCTTGTGAGCCATTCTGGTGTGACCTATGGGGACCTTGGTTCTGGTTTTAGATTCTTTTGTGTTAGCGTAAATTTTTGATAAGTCACTTGGAGAAAAACACTGAAGCAACTCATCTATTGGCTTTAACGAATCAACGATCTGAATCAAACAGGTTATGAATTGGTTAAAGTAAAAAACCAGTAGCCCTGTGGTTGAGCTCTGAATGATTAAAGAACCAGGCCTAAGAATGCGTTTATTTACTTTTCAAAAGAAAGTCAAGACTCACTTCTTTGAGCTGTGATGCTTTGTCTAGGTTCTTTTCTTAAAAGAAAGGCTTCATTATCTGTTTCAGATCTTTATAGATGTTGCAATAAGGTACTCTTCTCATCATATAGGATTAAAAGGATCAAAGCTAATAACTTTGAGACACTTTAAAATTTAAAAAAAAATAGTTTATTATCTCTGTTTTCCTTTCAAGACTTATGTTCTTACAAAGGTACAGTGTTTCTGATTGAATGTGGTCCTACTGGTAAGGATCACATGTACAGAATAATAATTCCCTTGTCCAGCATTCTCTGGGTTGTTTTAATGTTGCAGGTAAATGTGTTCTACTCTGTGAATAAATGTAGTTCTATTCACATTCCTGATGACTTGTATCCTTAAACCCTTTTGTTCAGAGTATTATTGTCCTTTATCCTGAAAAATGTCTGTGATTGTAGTCCCCTAATACTGTAAATCAATGGGGACGGAATTCAGAGCCTGCTAAGTAGTGTAAGGCAACCCTTTAAATGCAAATGCATCAGGGCTAGTTTTAATGTAATTTTAATAAGGCTGAAACCATTTTGAAGTAGACTTAAATCATAATACTAATCTCAAAAGACTCTCTATTTAGTTGAGAAGGCTCTTTATTCTCACTGGCCATTTTTCCTCTCTGTGCATCCAAACCACCTTTCATCTGATTCTACAGTTTTCATTCAGAATATCTTGTTTCCCCCTTAGATGGAATACATGTACAGTTTGTGGCTTCTCTCTTAGTTGGAGACGAGCCTATATTAGCTGAAACTATTTCACTTCTATTTCTTCCTGGTTGTATGTTACTGACCAGTCTTCCTGTTTATAAAGCAACCAAAAAAAAAAAAAAATCGAAATAAGAAAAATTTAAATAAATTGCTATGTTTTGGCCAAAGAAGTGAAAATCTAGCTGTCAATGCTGACCAGAAAACTTAAGACTATAATTTAATATTTAATTAGGGGAATGAATACAGAGTCATAAAAATGAGAATAACATTTACAAAATGAAGTCTGCCCTAAAATCTAATATATTGCCATATTTTAAATTCCTTGGTTTCACCAACTTATAGTATTTCAATATATATGAAATATATTTTGCTGTTTATATTTGGGCTCATAGGAAGGGTGCAGGGACATTGCCCTGGTGAAATAAAATTGGCTTAGGGACTAGTTTAACAAAGGATTACAGAAACCGAAGGCAGGAATTGGGTGGTAGAATTTTCCCATATATGTTACTGTAAGGAGACAAAGGAATTTTGGTCTTTGGATATTTAACTTTGAATTTGCACATTAATTTATAATAATTTAATTAAATAGTATAATTATAGTATACATTAAATAGTTTATAGATTAATTTTCCCACATTTTTCTGTGTTTCAGAATTGTCAAAGAGATGCTTAAGTGTTAAATTCTATACTATATTCCATTGGCTAGCTTTTAATGTAGTTCTTATAGTTCACAAAACAGTAATTTATAATTTCAATTACTCTAGTTTCCTGTTGAGCTTTTTGAAAAAATAATTTATGCCAGCTCTTTTTAAAACCTTATCTCAGTAGAAATAACATTTCTATATAAAATTATTCTAAATAATGTTATTTTAACATTTAATAGAAATCTTATTTTGAGCACATTCCGCACTAAGCATTATAAAATACCCCAAGAGGGTGACATAATTTGCAGTGATTCCCAAACTGCTTTGACCAGAGAATTCCTTTTTCATGGAATATCTGCCACGTGAAACATTCTGCAGAAAACAACTTTGGGAAATACTAACTTAGCCCCGAACTTGTTTAAAATTTTTTTTTAAGTCCTTGCAATTTAGCAGTGGTATCTAGTTTCTTGTTTTTTAAATAGTGTTCACTAATTCTTTTACTTTGCTTGGGACAGTTTCCTGGGAGAGCTGTGTTACTCATGCTAACTGTATTCTCCCCTTGAAATACTACTTGTAATATGTGAACAGATAATAGCGTCAGCTCTGCAAATACATTAATACTGAATGGTAGCTATATCTTAGAGAGATTGGCAGCTATATCAGTAGTAATATTAGAGCATCTTTTTATGGCTTTTGTATGTATCCTGAGGTGTGTGTGTGTGTGTGTGTGTGTGTCTCTCTCTCCGTGCGTCCCTGTCCTGTTATACTCACAACAGTTTGGTCACAGTGATGACCAGTAGGTCTAGAGCAGGGACTTGAAAGTACACCTGACTTTGAACTCCAAGAGGGTAATGTAAATGAGTGAAGAAGACAAGAGGAAGAGATGGGTATAGGGACCTGGGACATGCACTCTGCAACTCACATTCGGTCAGCATCTCCAAGAATCCTGTGCAGGGCAAACGAAATATATTTTGGGGCCAGCAATGTCTTGTCCTCGATATGAAGGTAAGAAGTCAGAAGACCTGAGCTCCAGGTCTCGTTGTCGCCCTCCCTCCCCACCTCTCATTTTGTTTTTATTATGATATGTTTGTTTAATTTACAGCTAGCTAGCAGAAAATAAGCTGGGTCTTGTTGAGATCTAAACAATGATGTTTTAAAGGTTGTACGTAATAT
Organism: Pteropus medius; assembly: GCF_902729225.1. Lineage (NCBI taxonomy): Eukaryota > Metazoa > Chordata > Mammalia > Chiroptera > Pteropodidae > Pteropus > Pteropus medius. The sequence goes on from NW_024340849.1 coordinate 14,475,055, forward strand.
TTATCAAAAGACATATCAAAGTATGATTTTAGCAACTTCTATAAGAAAGTACAAAGCTTATCCCCACAACTTTCCTCTTTCCTAGAACTTCAAACTACTGCTGCTGTTTTAAATTTAGTTTTTGTTGTTTGTACATCCAGGAAAATACATGACATTTTAAAAAGTGTGTGTGTAAATGATTGCATAGCAGAATGTGAGCATTAACTCCAAACAATGATTAAGTGAAAGTTAGAAATAATACCAAGTGTGTGAAGGTTCTGGAGGCACTGCTTTGAACACATTCTGAGACACTGGCTAATTCTGCACTTATTTGGACCTTGGTTTCTATTTCTGTGATCAGTTTTGGACTTGCTCCCATCTGATATCCTGTTCGGCTCTCAGGTTCTATGAAGCTGGTTTGAGATTAATTTAGGTCTGAGATTGACACGAAGGAGAACTAGTCCCTGGATGCCCTCAGTGCTGAGATATTGATTTCTCACGTATTAATACAACTGTGCAGAAGTGCAGTTGGCACCAATCAGAAGAAATGTTTAACAGATTCTGAGGATAGAAAACACTTTACGGTCTAAATTTCTACAAATCCAAAATTCAGAAAAGCTTCCTTTTGATTAAATACACTGCCCTCAAATACACATGTTCATTTTTCTCTGTCTTCTACTTTAACATTCTGTTGGTTTAACTTTACTTGGCATATGAGAGTTTTAACTTGGATTTTAAAGTCCATATGCAGGACTAGAATGTGTCAGAGAAACCTACGAACATATTCATGAAAGGAGTTATGAAGCACATTGCGTGTCCTTTAACATCGAAGTATAAATGGAGCCCATTCAACCATTAGTTAAGTGGTAATAGGGAGCAAGAGCCTGATTAGGTTACAAAATCTGTATGTGAACTCAGTATGTGAAAACATAACACTTGATCTTCACCACAGTGCCGCAAAGATTCAATTAGAGGACTGGTATGTACCCAGATTTGGGGACATAAAGGGCAACTGGATTTGAAGGAAAGATGGTAAAGAAACACCTGCAAAAATCTGCTTTTCTGTGCAACAGACTGGGTAATTGCATATGCAGATGGATAGTTAGGGATATAATTACTTGATTTGTGAACACAAATGCCCTTTCGATTGTGTGAGCATTGAATTTTGCAGTGACAGGTGCGTGAGGATTGCTGTGTGTGTATCCCTTACACCCCTGTTTAAATATTTGGCCTGGAATATATCTTCCATTCATCCTGAATGTAGCTGCTCTCCCCCACCGGTGATCTGGGGGAATCGTTACAGCTCTTAATGTCTCTCCAACTTTTTCTCATAATAATAACCTTAATTTGAAACCTTGACTAAAAGGAGGACTGCATACGGGCATGTGGTATAAGGGCTTACGAATTATGCACAGTAATTCATTTTTTTAAAAAGCTGCTGGATGTAACTCATTAGTTTTCATTGTTTTTCAAAATAAGGAAAACTATTAACCAACACTACAGACTAATAGCCTGGAATTTTTTCCCCATAATCAACTGAAGTTTAATGGAAAATCATCTTGTGAAAGACTTCATTTTTTCTCCCTTTTTCTTAACCTTTCCATTAATACTTTGGAGACATTTTTTTTTCTCATCTCTCCTAAGTAGCTTTCTCAGTCATTTCCTTTCTATGTTGACATTTCTGTATCATACTGAACATGTTCATCAAAACACTTGGACAGTCCAAACAGGATTTTTTTGTTAATTGAAGAATTTGTTAAGCACCTCCTTATGTATGCCACATCATTGCCATGTTCCTGTCTCTGGCCTTATGGAGAAAGTGGATGGCAACGTTATTGTCCTCTCTGACAAGGTCACTAATGTGCCAGGACTTCGTGGCAAACTATTGTCATACTTTATATGATCACATAGGTTTTTTGACTCCAATATTAAACTGGACCTAAATTATTTTTTTGTCAGGAATGTTAATTTCAATGGTTGTTAATATTAATAACACTACTTAGAAAAAGTTGAATGTACTAGTATTCACTTCTATGTGCATGATATTCTGCTAAGTATAGTGTGTCAGTCATCTCATTTAGTCTGTCAAACACTCTATGTTATTATCTCCATTTCGTAGATGAGGAAGCCGAGACACAATACAATTAAATATATTACCCCTACTATATGACCGTATAGTTAATAAATAGAAAAGGATTAGAGTTTGAAAATATGTGCCTCTATAGCATGTGTTTATTTTGCTCAAGTCACATTTGTAAAAAATTGATAATAGGTGTGTGTATAATATATGTGTATTATACACACATACACATATATATGTATATAACTTGAACCTGCCTTAAAGGACCTTAATCCATATTTGCCTAAATAGAGTCGAAATAACCACACAGATCCCAATTTGACTGGTTTTGACATTTGATGAGAAGACTTCACACAAGTCTTCTACATATATTTTAATTTCTAGTTTGTGGGTGTGTGTATGTGTGTGTGCTCGCCGTTCTTTTAAGGCACATTTTCCCAGTAAGATGTTGTTTTATGCTTTTTGATTAAAAATGTAGGGATTAAATTTTTCCCACAAAAAGGTTTGAAACTGTTCTTTCTGGTCCTTCATGTGCCATTAAGAAGTACCATGCCTGTGTGGTGATATAGCTGTTGCGTGTGGAGAAGGAGCCGGCACACTTGGCTCAAATAATGTTCAGAACCACCTGCTTTGAATGTGGTCTGATTGAATCAGATGACGGCTGCTTTTCATCACTGTGTCAGGATTGGGATGTGGGGGAAGTGTTTTATTTTGATATTTCACATGTGCTTAGGTGTTTGCGGTTTTAGATTGTTTAAGAACAGGCTCTCATCATTGAGTGTTGCTGAATCTTGTGGAAGAGATCTGAAAGAAACCTTGAGTATTTCTAGGTCTGTTGAAAAATTATGTCTTCTTGTGTGGTGTATTTGTGTTCAGGATGCAGATTGCCTTGTGGAAAATGGCAGATAATTTTCCCTCACAAAAGGTCCTTTCCTTGTCTGCTTATTTGTTGTATTTATAGTATTTTTTTATAGTTTCTCCTCATGCGGTTTACTATCAGTACGTTGACTGTTACTACCACCAGGTTCTCTGGAGTTCTTGGTGCTATGTGGGCTCACTTTTCTTCTTTGAGGGTAATAGTTAACGTCCACCTTGGTACTGGCCCAGGACTTGAGGTTCTGAACATTATTATCTCTTTGATTGTAGCTCATGGGCATTATCAGGCAAGGCATTCCCAAAGAACCTGGGAGAGATTACAACTTACTGGCTGCCATCAGAATGTGTTAGTGGGGGAAGGTCAGGTAGGTGTGGGAGAGACTTGGTGAAAATTCTGATTTAGAGCTACCAGGAATATGTTTGTTTTAACAGTGCTCCAGATGACTGATAGAGTTGGTCTGAGGGTCAGTCGGAATTAGGAGAGCTCCTAGTCTAATTGACACCCCAGCATTTCTCATACTGGGTACCCCTGCATCCTAATATGCTATCCATTTTTTGTACCTTGCAGATTCCTGGGCTTCACCGGGTATGGTGCCCTGGGACCAGCATCTTTAATCTGCCCTCCTTGGGATGTGCATTTCTACTCAATTTTGAGAACTACTGCTACAGAGATTTTGAGTTACAGGAAATTGTGGAACAAATTGGAGGGTTAGAAATCAGCATCTAATATCTGTACAGATACACAGAATCCTCAAAATAGGGAACAGGTGTGTTTGGAAAGCTTGTTTTGTAAAGAGAGTCTTTTCTCCCTTTGATTTCTCTTATTTACACTGAAGCCACATTTCTGAATTAAAAAGAAAAGGTAAAAAATAAAAAGAGCAATAACAAAAGATTCCGAAGGCATACCAAAACTGTGGGGAGCCAGCGGTTGTTTCTCTTTGTTTTACTTTGTGACAACTGTTTGACCAGCCTTTTGCTTTGTCCATCCAGTCCTCTGCCATAGAGGATGTGGGATTATAAGCATTAGAGACACTGGATCAGTGGGATCACGCTCCCAGCCCTGGCAGTCTCTGAAGAAGGAGCTAGAGCCGTAGGTGGCAGGAGTTGCTTTCATGTTGGCACACAACTTTCAGTTCTTATCCCAGTCCAGTTGCCCTGTCCTGCATTTTTCTGGCCACTCTTCCTTTCTTTTTTCTCCATCCCCTAATTGTCAACCTTTTTTGAGGCCAAAATCTTGTAAGAAAGACTTCTAAAAACCAGTTTCATTCCTGCTGGTCAAAACGTTTCTGCATACTAGGGAGCCATGGTATGTTTTAAAATTTATATACTTATTGCTTTGCTTTTCTCTTGTTACTGAATTTTTGAAAAATGCTTGGTATATGGACACCAAAAGAGAGAATATATATGTGTTCCATTTAAAATGAAAATCCTGTTTGTTTTATATATTAGACTAGAGCCAATGAAAATCAAGGAACTAAGGATTTTCACAACCAAACTGAATATAGAACTTCATACTTTTTTATTATGAGTATAAATATTGAGAATAGTTTTGTTTGTTTTTGCTGGTGCAATTTTTTAGTTTTATCCTTTTAAATGGAGTGCAAAGCTATCCCTGGTTATTTGTAAAGACTTTGCAAAATCATACATACAATAAATTATCCATTCGATTCGAACAAGTTTTGCAATTATTTGTGGCTTTAACAGAGGCTTTTGAAGGGCACTGTGTATATCTACCAGCTAGTTCTACTTTTTTCTCAAGAAAATGGAAAGCTTTGTACACAATCCCTTTAGTAAACCAGTAGTAAACTATATCTCATGTAGTCGAGTTATGTTACTGCAAATCTGCCTTTTACTTTAAAAAGATAATTTGTGAATTTCATTTCATAGATTTTTTTTTAATGTTTTAAATTAAGTTGTTATTCCATTCTTGTCTTTTTTTATAGATTCCCCCACTCAGCGTTTTAAAGAAATATATTTAATGACATGTAATGACATAATTAAAAATATATAAAATCCTTACTGGGAAAATTTATTATATTGTGTCTTTATTATATTGTGCCCATATTAATGTATTTCCATTGATATTAAAAATTTTCTTTTAGTTGTTGATAATTATTTTGTCAAATTCCATGATTTTTGCTTGTGATTTTTTTTTCTCATGACAAAGATTCTGAGTTTTCATGTTTACTAAATCCATGTATTCACTTGACAAATATTCATTAAGCTTTTAGCAAGTCACAGGCCTAGGGTTTGGGCCACAGGTGTACAATTAGATCCTCTGATCTGAAGTTTGCATCCTGTTGTGGGGGGTCAATAAATAAGATGTCAACCAAAAAATATACATCCATCTATCTATCTAAATATTGATTAGCGATAAATATTGTGAATAAAATAGAACAGTGTAAGAGGTTAGTGAGCATAGTTATGGGGTGTGTAGGAACTGGACATGCTCTTTTAGGATAGCCAGAGAGGGCCTCTCCAAGGAAGTGACGTTTAAGTTGAGATCCTGAATTATTGTAAAGGTTTGAATTTGGGGAATGATTTATATTGTTTGCATAGATTTTTGAGGACAGAGTATAGATTCATAAAATCCTGTGTGTGAATGCTATTGAACTTTATCAGCTTTGGTTATAGATAGGAAAAACAATTTGCAAATGAATTCACATTGATGTATATTGAAGGTGTCTAGAATACACTATTATACACATGTATTCTAATTTCTCATCCTATGGTAATGAAATATGATATAAAAAGATAAACCATGTCTCATCAAGGGCCAAATTAAAGTTTATATTTGCTTCAAGAAGGCAATTCATCACTTAATATTAAGTAGTATACAGATTTTATTTGTCATATGTACCACCTACATAATTAAAGCCTTAAAGTTGCATTATTAAAAGATTAAATTCTATGTGAGTACTTTGTAGGGAAATTACATTTCAGTTTTGTGAAGAATTTGTATTTCATTCCTTAGCTCTATCTATACAGACCATACTGATATGTATAATTGATTGATTTGTGTGTGTGTGTGTGTGTGTGTGTGTGTGTGTGTGTGTCCCACAGTGTACTCGTTCGTTCATTTATTCATCCTGCATGCATTTACTGAGTGGGAAGGAATGTTTTCCAGGTGCAGGGAAGACATGGTGACCAGACAAGCAGAGGTATATTGGGTAACAGTAAGGAGTCTGATGTGACTGGAGCACAAAAGGGAATAATAGCCTTGCTACTCAGGGTGACACAAGAAAAGAAGGTAAATACAGATCACCAAGCACCTTGAATGCTAGGCTAAGGAATTTTAACTTTGTACCGAAAGCAGTGGAGAACCACTAAAGGTTTTGTATGGAAAAGTGACAGTTGTTAATGGCTCGTGATAAGTTGGAATGGGGCAAACTGAAGTCAAGGAAACTGGTATTCAAATCCTTATTATGAAAGCGGGCAGTAAGAGGGAAAAGGAGAGGGAAGTCTGCAGTAGTAAATTCAAATAATGTTGAGTGAAAGGTTTGTAAGCATTGCTGATGGAGAAGATCCAGATCTCTCTGCTTTATCTCTCCCGACTTTATTAGAGTTACTCTTTAGTGAAATAAAACCGTTCTTGATTTTTCACTGTATCTTAAGATAAAGCTTTACCCTTTGCTGCCTGGCCTTTCTCTATTCTATCTTTTCTCTGGCCATACCTTGGAAAACATGTTGCTAATATTTTTTTCAAGTGCATGTTTTATCTCCCTAATTTAATTTGAGCTTAGGATTCATAATTTATTTGGAGAGGCCCAAACTTAAAAATAAGTTGTTTTCTATTTATTTAGGTAACAGGACTTATTTTTCCTTCTGTTGAAGTGGGATATGAATGGCTTTTGAGGCCCCGGGAGAGTCCACAAAATTTTATTTAGACCAAAAAATTGCAAAACTTCAGTATTATTAATACTTAAAGATGGTTTTCCCGGAGCAAGAAATATGAAGATCCGTGAACATGATCTCTGCCTTCAACTCTGGTACAGTAATGACAAGAGTGTGTCATGCATCCTGACAGTGTGGTATGCTCACTTGTTGATCTGGAGCAGAGGTTCTTAACCTTCTTAGAATCAGGTACGGCTTTAAAAAACCAATATAAGCTATAGACTCTCTCCCCAGAAAAAATGCATCTATCTAAATACATGAGTAAAAATTTTCAACAATTTCAGGAGTTTCTGGGTCTCCGTAAGGCCCACACATGGATCTGGGGTCTGTCTGGAAAGCCAACCCTCTTCCCAGCTCTCACTGCCGGCCCTCCACCCCCCCAATTTTGGCAGTGCTCAGGCCATGTATGTAGCCTGTGTGTAAGACTGATACTGTTAAATCAAGGAGAAGATACTCTCTTGGTACCTTTTGCAGCCATTAGCTTTACTGGTGCTAAGTGCTCATTAAGTATTTGCTGGCTAATTGATATTTGAAAGAGGGCCACAGGGGATAGGAGAGGTGAGAGAGAAGATAAATATGCATAGCAGAGAAGAATTAAATGGAGAATTATAGGGTATATAATTGCTGTATTTCTTGAAAATGATGCCTCTGTGAGGCTTCAGATGGCTAGAAGATGATGGTCTTTCAGTAGGTGAAGTCCAGATGTATCCAGAGTTGGTATTTATTGTTGAAGAAACTTAATGATCATTGAGTTCATAAGCCTATTTCTAGGGTGGCAGAGAGGGAGATCTACTGTTTCTTTTAGGATATTCTTAGCTGTAACAAAAGAAAATCCTGACTAAAATTGGTTTAGACATGAGGAAATGTACTACTTTATGCAATTGTTCTAAAACCTCTGATATTTTCCCACCTCTGCATACTGGCTTCATCCTAGGAATTACAAGGAGATTACTGCTGTAGTTCTATTCATCACGCCCAAACAGGAAAATGTCCGGAGAAGATAAAAATCATCTTCTAATTCGTCTCTTTCCTTAGAGCCAGGAGACCGTTCCCAGGAAACCAGTGGCAGATAGTCCTTAGTGTCTCTGGTCATTTTTAAACCTGTCCCTGGCTAAGGGAAGGCAAGAGTGGTGATTGGCAGCAGTACTCAGTGTTTGCGCCTGGAACTAGAGATGAAGTCACCTCCTCCTGCTCCACTTGGAGGTGGGTAGCTGGGTGAAAACAGACAAACAACAACAGCAACATTCCAGTGTCCCCCCTTCCCACTCCACAGGTATATTATGAAGGAAGAAGACGGAATGGATATTGGATAGAGGGAACTAATAGTATCACTGCATCTTCTAATAAACTAGTGTTCTGAGTAAAGTAGAAGAAACGATGGTCATATTTTTATAATCCAACTACATCTATGTTATTTTCTCTACCATGACAAATGGGAAACATTCATGTGCTTAAATCTATGTAAGTGAAATTTATAATAGAATTTCTGTCCACATGGGGACTGCTTTCCACTACTTCCTGTCAGTTTAATTCTGGACCATACTGTCACGCACAGTCAGGAGAAAGGTGAGTTTTAGTAACTTGTACTGATGCTGTAGAGTTTGCCTGGGCTGTCGGTCATTTACCTTAGCACTTTTCTTCACTGGTGAGTTAATTGTTAACTGGCTTGGTTGTGTATTCTTATCTTTGAGAATTTTCAGGTATAAAGTAATACCTGAAAATAATATAAAGTATAAAGTATGCATTATAAAGTAATGCATATCATCGCTTTTTCATATGTACCTTCCATTTAAAACTCCTCTCTATGTTTCTATGTAGGTATAAAGCGGGGAAGAGTACATCAAAATGAATTTTTAAAAGTTCTCAGAGTCAGCATTAATTTAAACAGTAGTTTTCCTATGGGGCATATTTAACCCAAAGGAAAAGTCCCGATAATTAGGAACCTGGGATTCTGAGTGATTTGTGAGGTGAAAGTTAACTTTTTCTTCAGAGCACATCCTTTGTCCAAATTTGGCCTTCCAAAACTTCTGAGGATGTAACGTCTCTTTTATGGCATTAGAAAATGGTTGAGAGTCAGTTTGGAAAGAGGTTAAGAGGAGAAATTATGAGTTCTCCCCCTAGCTCTTCCAATACCTTTTTTTGAAGACTTGAATCACCACCTGCATTTCTCCGATATGTATAGTTGTCAGGAAAGATGAAATACTGTGTGTGGAAGTGTTTTGAAATTCGAAAGCAGTAAACTGCTGTAGGGTATTTATTGTTGTGACCATGGTGTTATTATACTTGAAGCAGAACTTTAAGTATTAATGATACTCTTGTTCATCAGTGGGGAAATGTTAATGGGAAGGTTTTCAAAAACTGTTGAGCTCTAACTGCTGTGTAAATAACGGACACAGAGCGCCTAACCCAGATCACAGGAAGCTGTTTTACTGTAGAAGTAACAGTTGTTTTTCTCCTCCGTCCTGAGGTCAATGATTATATAATATGTATCAGATCACTAGGGTGCATATCAAAGTGAGCATAAAGAGGCAAATGTTTCCCTTTACAATGACCATATAAGAGATTATTTCTCTCAGGGGATAAAACATACATGAAGTCTGACTGTTTTACTGCATTATTTTTCCTATAGAAATCACTGAGCTTCAGATTTGTATATTAACTCCTATCTCATCATGTGACTGGCAAGTGTTTCAATGTGTTAAGGTTTCTGATTTGCAGGTTTCCAGCTAAATCCTAATCCATACTTGTATTTTTGTGAAACAAACTATTATTTAAATTATGGAGAAAGATGTGTTGTATGTAACATATTAAGCTAATCTTTGTGGTATACCTGTGGTTAAATTTCTTTAGTTAGTAGAGTGAAATATGCATTTTCATTGTATTAGGTTATCTTTCTCAAAGTCATAGGAGCTCTGCAAAATGTTTTGTAACTTTAGGAATTCTGTTAGCGTTTTTGATATTTTCCTGTGCACATAGCCCATTTGAGAAGCTGATGGCCCAGCCATTCAACTAAGATGGTACCGAGTCCTTCTTTCTTGTCCAGCACCATGCTGAGCATTGGGGGTAGGGTGGACAGCAAACAAGACACAGTTCTCGTCCTCATGCAGCCTAGTGTTCAGGGGGCAGAAAAGAATCACTTGACAATCATAAAAATGCAAAATTCAATCTGCGACAAGCCCAAGAAGAAGGAGAAGGACAGGACACCTGACTAGGAGAACAGGAAGGTGTCCCCCTAGGAAGTGGCGATGCAGCCGATAGTCGACATGGGAGTGAAACAGGCCACGCAGCAAAGTGGAGTGGTGGGAGTGAGTCAGAGCGTGTGCTGTAGGAGGAAATGTGTGCAAGTCCTGCGACAGGAGAGCCAGTGGTGTGCATGAGCATTGTCAGGACGCGGCACTGGAGGAGAGAAAATGAGGTGCGTGTGATCACCACGATGGCCCTGAGGTCCGTGATTAAGAACTTTGCCGTTATCCTGACGACACCAGTCAGAAGACTTTTAATTATTTGAAGTACGGAGTGGCATGATGGGATTTGCATGTCCATTCACAAAGCCCTCTTTGCCTATAAAATGCATACTGTATGCTCATACACTAATGGCACCTGAGGCTCTATCTCCTACTGGTTGTCTCACTAATGTATACTCTGCTCCTTCCCCAGTGTGTGGTAACTTTGTAGTTTGTTTGGGATTACTCTATCTCCAGGGGACAGCTGTGATTGGACTACACCAGTCAGGGTAATTCTGTCCCCTCACGGTGGTTTTTAATTTGGGTTATCCACATCTTTGCAACTCCATGCACATTTTTCCTGGCTTTAGAGTTTGGTTCCATGATGGTCTCAGTCAAGGCATAATTCAAGAGGAATTTTGCTCTTTTGTAACCTCAACTGTCTCCAGGTAAGCAGAGGAGTGAGGAAGCAAGTTGTTCCAGAAATCCCATGGCCATGATGGATTCCAGCTTTAGGGTGAAGGTGACATGGAGATGGCACAGTGGAAGGATAGAAGGAGCCTTTGTCTTTGCTAGTATTGTGGATCCACTGGATGTGTCAACCCTAACACCTGCTTTGAGTCTGGATTTTCCACTGTCTGGGCCAGTACATTCTCTAGATGAGGGAATTTTTAATTAGACTGTACCTAAAATTACCTTGATCTACGTGCCAGTACATCTCTCCAGGATCCCACTGCTTTCCTTCTCCTTTCTATACTCTAAATTGCCAGTCTCTCCAAAATAGTGACTCTAGCCAGTGTAACACTCCTTTCTCTAAAATTCCATAACATTTCTTTCTTATTTTTTTTAGTAATCAAATACTTCTTTTTATCTATGCCTGCCAATCTAGGTTATGTATTTCAGAGAGAAAGAGCCCTATTTTATATAAAATAAATCCTTTTTAAATCCTTTTTGGTATCAGATATAATGCTATCATAACAACAGTAATCATCATAAAAGTAGGAATTATACTTATGTGTTCCAGGTTGTATGGTGACGTTTTTTCTAAATTATCTCTAATCATCACAGCAGTATTGGAGGGTGGACGTAATCATTCCCATTTTACAGATGAAGATACGTAGAATCTGAGATGTTAAAGAATTTCTCCAAAATTACACTAGTAGCCAGCAGCTCACCACTCCTGGTTACAAGATAAGGGTTGAAGAAAGAACGGCTAATGAATGTGTTGTGTTTATTTTCTTGAGACATATGAGACTGAGCAGCCTGAGAACATTTGGTGCTCAGAGGGAGGAAATGCTAAGAGGGGAAAACAAGTCCGAAAGGGAGAGAAGGATAGTTCAAAGACCAATTTCCCTGCCTCACAATATTAGTGCCAGTTCTAACTGCGTATATTTGCTTTGCTTGGAAGATAGAATCATAGTGCCAAAATCTGCAGAAGTCTGTTTTGGAGGATGCATTAGTCAGGGTATGCTAATTACTGGAACAAACAACCTCTAAACTTTAGTTAACACCACAAAGGGTTATTTCCCTCTGGTGCACAAGACCTGTGGGGTGGGCTCTGTTGCCTGTAGTCCTTCAGGTCTGGTTTCTTTCATGCCTTAGCTTGGTCCTCCCCCATGGCCTCGGGGGTTCCTTAAATTCTCTATATCGGGCTGAACACAGAGGAAAAAGAAAGTGTATGGAGGATTCCATGGGAAGTTTTAGAGGTCAGGCTTGGAAAAGGCAAACATTACTTCCTCTCATTTTCTGTTGGCCAAATCTTAGTCGCATGATCCCACTCTGCTGCAAAGGAGGGTGGGAAATTTAGAATTCCTGTGTGGTTTTGCAGTTGGTCGGGGTAGAAGTGGAGACGAGTGCAAACATAGTCTTATTTTAACCATAGAGGGTTTCACCAGAGAGCTGAAAGGTTGGTGACTACTAGTTTTCAGAAGCACTGGGTTTTCAGCTAAGGCAGTACCATGTGGTACACCCTCAGTCTCTAGAAGACATTGTGATCGAGGCCTACTGATGGCCTTTAACTGAGAAAATTGTTTACCTTCTGTGAAGAGAAGTTAATGATGTGCATTTCAGGACTTATTTGGGAGACTAAAGGAAATCATGAAGATGGAAGTGAGTTGACTAGACATGGATATTCACATAATAATTATAGCTGCTTATAGTTTTTAAACTGAAATCAGACATGTTGCTTGGAAAGAAAGGAAAAATGCAAACACAGAAAGGATGAGGTAAAAAACAGTAGGAAGTAGGATATCAATACTTTTTCTTTGGAAACTCATTGCCATGTTTCATGTAATTAATTTCATTTCTTTTAATGAAGCGGTTTTTATAAATAGTATAGAGGGTTTTCACTAATGTATTATTTAATATTTTAAATTTTTACCTTAAAGATTATAATGTTTTTAATTTATAAAACCAATTATTTGTAAAACTGAATAGATCTCCTTTTTCAATATAATTGTGAACTTTTCTGTGGTTTCAGAGCAACTGCTTTGCAGAGTCTTGCATGGTGCCTTGAATTAAAGTGAGAAAAAGAAGCTGAGTGGTGGGTGGGCCTTTTGAAAGATAAATTACAATACATTTGATGCTACGAAAAGAATTCGTTTTATCCTGTTTTGCATTGACTATGTGTTGCTTTGATATCATTCTGTATGTATGAGGCTTGCAGTATTTCTTTTCTTTGGCTTTCTTATTTGTAACTGCAGATTTAGTGGTTTCTTTTGTGTACCACTTGTATCCCAGAATTTGGCGCAACAGTTTTGAGTAGCTGAATGATTTATCGAGGACAGATCAGCTGAAATGTGGCTCAACTTTAGTAAAGCAGACGGAATGACATAAGGTTAGGTGACTGATGTGTGAGTTTTTGAATTTGATTTGGTTTTACATGGAAAGGTTGAAGCAATGATCCATGTATTCTAATAAAAATCATCAGTACAAATCAAATAAAATCTGGCTTAGTGGCTATTTTCCCACTGTATCACTCATGGCTAGCCAGTGCTGTTACAGACCACACTTGGCAGGCACTGTTTTCTCCTACATCTTAAAGTAGTATTGCAATCTTTGCTATGTGAAGAAGGCATCTTTTCTAATCAAACTTTCTGCTAATCTCATCAGATAAATCATTATTCTCTACTGACAGCTCTGGCTTCCCCTGAACCCCTTCTCTGCTTCTTGTTTTCTCTCAAGATGCCTGGTTATTGTCATTCTTCAGGTCTTTGCGTCTATCTCCTTTCAAACTAAGGACATTTCTGCCATTCCTGAAGAAGAGCTACAGCTTTTTTTCCATTCTACTTAGTGAATTAGTAAGACCGGTACATCACAGCAGCTCATCTCTTTCTGACCAGTAATCCGTTGGTTATCAGAAGGGCCAAAGGCAGGCCACATCCAAGTTGCAGAGCTACTAAAAGAACAAAATGCTTATTTCCATGAATTTGATGGATTTAAGCTTAAGAAAATACCAGTTGATTCTTTCTAATGTGTTTTTAGTTTCTACCCCCAAAAGCTAGACTAGTAAATTAGTGTAGATGTTTTTGGACTGCCTCAGTTTTGAGAGTGTTTTAAAGCACTTGAAAGTGAAAGTAAGAGTAGCAGCATGATTAAAGCTACAGTCCATTTCTGTCATAGACCAGACCAACTATATCGCTATATCCTGGGCCTTTCTCAAGCCAATGCAAAACTTGTGTCATGTTGGTGAAATGGTGCTGTATGAATACGGGGAAGTACAGAGGGGAGATCAGCAATTCTGTTTGCATTGCTGATATGATTTAAAAATGCATATTGCTAGATATGAAAACTCAGCCCTTATAATACTATCTCACTTTCCTATTTTTGCAAGTATGCTAATGAACTTTAGCATGTTTTATGTTACCTTTAAATTAAAGAGGAGAATGAAATGGCATCTTGTATATGAGATAACTACCAATTTCTTTTTTTGATTTTTTGTTTTCATGCTTTAGAAAAATGATGTTAGTCTGCTTATACTTAAATATGCAACTTCTTTTGATCTCAATTTCATACCTTCAGTGATTCCAGGTAAATCATTTAAAATGAGATGAATATATATAAAAAAAACAACATGTTGGAAAGCAGAAAGCATAATACAAAAGTATGGTTACATTATCATGAGATAAAATGTAAAATCCTTTAGGTCACCAGACAGACTTCTCTGGTTACTTATGAGACCAACAAAGAAAAACTTTTGCCACTGTCTGCCAGCCACTTGGCTGAAATGGAGTTGTAGGGAAAATTTTCTAAGCATTTGTAAGTCAGAGTTGAAATCTACCAGCAATGTTCAGTTTATAAATGACATGGGCTTCATCCAAGGGTTAAAGGGACTATTTCTACCTCACATTGATGACGATAAGTTAACTCACTCAGTATGCATGCGTTCTATCAAATGGCCAAGTTCCGCTCACAGTCTTTTGTGTGCTCAAGCTTTCTCCCTCACTTTTTGACTGTTGCTAGTTCATGTGTATACCTGATCTCTAAATGTGGGAACATATTCTTTTTAAGATGTCAGTTTTCTTCTCACTTTAAAAACTTTTTCGGTCTGTTATCCACTTTTATTTTCCTTTTTGCCAGTTTACGAAATCCATACTAGATTTTTTTTTTGTCTGTCATAAGTGCACTTCTCTTTCTACTTGATTTTAATTGGCAAGTGCTCCTGCTATGGTGGATCTCCTTTTTCACACAGTGGTCTGTAGAATGTGGTGCAAAGAGGCAAGGGACAGCCATTCAGGGCAGTGTTGACTCTGGGATGGAGTATCTAACCTGGCTTTATGCATTGCATTGATTTATAAGTAGGTTGCTCAATATTGTCTTTATCTTGGCTGAATTCTTCAAAGTTAATAGTATAATATGTCTTTATTTATTCTAGTCACTGTCCTCCCCACTCCTAGCACTAATAATTTTATTCATTGAGGTGTCACTAGTGCATAAATAAACAATTGAGGAATATTTCTTAACTAATTCAAATAAAACAGGAATTTCAGTCTAGTTTTGTATTTATTGCCCTACATTTCTATGGTTTTAAAAACCAGTTGATCACAGACCAGAGGATCTTTAAAGCTGCCTGGGAAACTATTAAGAGTTATCAATGATATGAAGTTGGGGGGGTGTAGATGTTGAGGGAATTTTCACTTTTTACTTTATACACTTTTGTGTTTTAATTTTTTTCAATAAGAATATAATTAAAAATTAGTTGTAATGGTCTTAGAGTATTTCTCTATAGATTGCTGATTTAGCTGTACAGGGAAAAGCTGTAATTAAACAGTAGAGAATTCCCACAATACTTTGACCAGGTGATGAAATTAGCATAACAAATGCAGGGAGCAGACCACATGCCATCATGTGGCTCTCTCTGCCTGTGATATCCTGGGAAAGACACAAGGCAGCTCTTGTAGTATTGTATCCACCTGAATATAACCATGAAGAAGCATCAGATAAAATCAAATTAAGAAACATTCTATAAATAACTGGCCTGTATTATTCAAAAACACCAATATTACAAAAAGAAAAGAAGACTGAGGAACTATTACTGATTAAAATATATGAAAGAGATATGCTGATTAAATGCGGTGAGTAATCCTGCATTTCTTTTTTTTTTGAGCTTGGTTAAATTTTTATTACACTTGAGATCAGTTGTAATTCATGGACTGTGGATTAGATAAAAGTGTATCAATTGTAGATTTGCTGATTTTCATAACTATACTGTTTTCATTGTTGAGAAATGTACACAGAAGTACTAACGGATAAAAAGACATGACTAATACAACCTACTCACAAATGGTTGAGACACAACCGATTACATAGTTTTAACAGCATTGTAATTATAAACTTTTTAGAATAAAAAAGGTAAAGAAACACGGGAAAAATTTAAAAATATATGTATATTTTGAAGTTCATGGAGGATTTTGATGGTTAGCCACATTTGGGAATCACAAGCCTACATTACATGTTATTGTTTAAGAAAGAGTTGCTAGAATCATTTTGAGATTGATCAGGTGCCACTGGATAAGTAGCAGAAACTCCCTCAAACTTGTAGTGAAAGAGTGAAAATTGACTTTGTTTAGTTTGAGGATGTGAACTTGGTACAATGTTGTATTCTTTGTGAGTTCCAGTCTAGTCTGAGTTGACCAGGTGACTTACTGTTCTTTATATGTCACAAAGATTAAATGTTCTTCAAATTCCATTCTCTCACAATTCTGATGATCAAAGTTGTATTGTATGGTTGAATAGCATACTGTGTATTTAGGCAAAACACATTGTGTTGAGCTTATTAAGTAAAAATAAAGAGATTTCCCCCCTCATCCAAGCTATTACACTTTCACATTTGTAAAGTATTTCAAATTCATTTTTAATGGACTACTTCCCTTCAAATACATGTGGAGATAGATTTATAAATTGTAAACAGTTTAGGCATTTTTACAGATTTTCATTGTATGTGTTTGATACTGATTTACCTCTTTTTAATTGCAACAGAGATAAAGAATTAGTAGTTTAAAACAGTAGGAACTACATGTTCTGCTGTGATCAAGGAATTAGATAATCTGGCTTGTTTGTTTAAGGAGTCTGTATCTTGAGACTTTTATAGGGCAGTATTAAAGCTCTGAGCCTTCTTATTATGCCAATACCCAGAAGATTGCTTTAATGAGAAGTAAAGGGCCTTTTTCCAATTACAAGGGAATAACTGTATTAAGTTCCTGTGTTATGTCAACCTGCTTTGATTTGATTACTGCAAAAGAAATGGATTTATCTGTCAGTGTTACTTAATTAACCCTTCTCATTGATGTTTTGCAGAGTAATATAGTGTGGTTTGCACATTTAAGTCTAAATACAAAGAAAATTGGCCTAAAAACTAAGACATGACCCCTAAAGATAACATGGAAGATTGATTGTTTGTCATTGCCAGGTCAGAGGCTGCAGCATTAAACATAGGTGGAAGATTGGGATGTTGAAAGGATAAAATGAAAATCAGTTTATGGGAGTGATTATTGTAAGCAAGAGGGACTGTGCTAGAAAACTGGATTTTAGGAAAGATATTTGAACATTTAAAACTATTTGGCTTCATCAATATTTGTCAAGCATCAGGAATAGGAGATGAGGTGAGACAAGGAAAAACAAGAGACACAGACTTTGTTTAAGTATAAAAGGAAAGAGAAGAAAAAGAAGAAAGCAAGAGGAATGGATGCCATTTGGGAAAAGTGGACCATTGTGGTTATGCAGAGCAATTATAGCCTACAAATATTTCAATTAAGCCAGCAGCCCTTTCCCAGAGCCTCACAAATGGTACCCTAGGGAGAACAGAGTTCTAGGGGGAAAAAAGAAGAAAAGATAAAATTGTTATATATTTCATCTTGGCTTCTTTTGTCTCTCTATTGGAATAAATGTAATAAATTATTTATCAAATAGGCATTTTTAAATATCAATTTGTATATCTTAAGTCATTATAGTATAATGGATTTTACAACATAAAAATTACATGTTTCAGTTGAAAAATACATGTACATGTTAGCAGAGATATATTCTGTTCTATTATGAAATGAAACATTTTAAAATTTATACCTTTGTTCTTTAATGTTTTATTTTCTGAAGTACCTGCTTTTTATTTCTCACATTTTGTGATATATATTTGAAAACACAGCTTTAAGAGGTACCAAGCACCTAGTTAAACATTTTCCCAAATTATATTCACTTTTAATTTAGATACTTGAAGGTTATCTATGTAATATTGGAGTTAGATTGTGTTTCAAAGTCTATGACAGCTTACTTCTAATTGTTATTCTCAACTGATTTTGAAATAAATTCCCCCTCCCCAACATTATCTTTGTAAAACTGATTTTTATTAAGTGCTTTTAGATCAGTTACATTTCAGAAAATCAGAGGAGGCATGTAGAATTCACGTTATTGTACTCTTGCCTCAGTTGTTCATGGCTCTTGTTTCTGGGCTCTTGCTTAGAAAGATGAAATCCAGAACAGACTGACTCCTCTTTAAGAGGAAGTCCCTTGCTGGTTCGTTTCACAAATTTGAAATACAGGGACACTAAATAACACCCAGGTCTCCATATTTCAGGTTAGATTATTCAAGTTAGATTGTCATTGATATTTCCAAAGTATGTAGATTGACATAAAGACTTCAAGGTTACCTTTGTCTAAGTTTTATAATATTACTCTACTCACCTTGAGTTTCAAAATAAGGAATACTACTGGCATTTTTAGAACAAAATAGTTATGCATTTTATTTAGTTACTTTCATATTATCTAAATTTCTTTTCTCGTTTTATAGCACTGAAAAATGCAATTAACTCCATATTTTAAATATCTGAGATTACTTAGTGTACATGTTTGAAAAATAGTTTATTTTGAACTTAAGGAAAATGGTACTATTTTAAACGGTTTTCTAAAGCAGCGATCCTCAACGTTTTTGACACCAGGGACTGGTGCTCCTATGAGAATTTAATGCCTTATAGGTGGAGCTTAGCAGCTGCAGATACGGATGGAGCTTTGCTTGCTTGACCACCGCTCACCTCCTGCTGTGGGGCCTGGTTCCTAACAGGCCACGGACCGGTACCGGTCCACTGCCCAGAAGTTGGGGACCCCTTTTCTAAAGGACGCATTAATGGAAGTTTAAGTTGGAGGTGAATAAAGTCTAAAATATTGAAATCACTCCCCTCTGAACAAGTTTTCGCACTATACTTTTCCCTTAGTATGTCCACATTTTACCCTTTCTTACATAAATTATAAGGACATCTTGTACTTAACCTCTGAGTTTTCAGGTTTGCTTGATAAGGAAATCTGTAAGTGCTGAGAAAGCTAGTTGACCACAATGATATGAAAATGGAAGGCCCAGGTCCCTGTTCTTTGTATTTGAAGGATCTTAGAATTTGATGGGATGCACTGCCACAACCCTCATCTTTTGCTCACTCAATTGGAGAACGGCTAGAAGTTTCTCGTCACTCACTGCTCAGGTCACTCATTATGAAGATATCTTGTTTCTTATAGAAACAAAAAGAGACAATCATGGTTTTGTGGGCATTGTCTATCAATATTTGAAATGCCTCAACTCTTCCTTCTTCTATCTTAGAACTCAAATTTGACTTCAGATTACTCCACTTAAAGCTCTTATTGTGATGGCTGCTAATGAAAATGTGCACATCCTTAACGCTCTTTGCTGATGAAATATTTTGAACTCTAAATTCATCTGGCACTGACGGAGAGCATATGCCATCTCAGTTTGTGTGGAGGGCTCAGCCAAGGGTTCTTCCTGGACTAGGAAATTAGTAGGAGCCACAGATGTATGCAGTCTGTGAGTCTTCATGATGACATGGAGGATATTTAATAGTGCCTGTTGTAGAGCGAAAGATTTAAGACAGTGTAGACTTCAGCATGTTTCAGAGTGATTATCTTTCCAGGAAAAGCTTCACCTCAATCCCCCAGTGCACTCTGATTGTGTAGAAGCTTTCATCGGGAAATCAATATATTTCTTAGAGCAGGATTTTGTAGACTCTTAGAGCAATGCTTTAACAACCCTTTTGGTTGTTTTCTGGCTTCATGAAACTCTAGGGCTTTGAGTATTTGGCGTGATCTGGGCGTGATATATGGAAATGGAAAGAATCAACACATAATGCTAATTACCCCAAATCTTCAGAGTTAGGTAACTCTCACACTTGTTTATTTCCAATCAAGCTTAAACCTACACAATACTTAGTCTGTGTTCTAGAGTTGGGCCATTGTTCAGCAGACATAACTTGTGATCGTGTATCATTTATAGAACATACAGAAATATGTTGAAATGGTGAGATAGAAAGGGGATATTCTAAAGGTAAATTAAGTCATGAAACAAATCTAATGCTTACTGAATTCCCACTGTGATTGTGCTGTAGAGGTTCATGGAGAAGGTGAGGTTTGTTTACTTACACGTATTGGTTATTTCTAAAGTCCAGGAGAATATTTGAAAGTCTCTCACCTGTTTAGCAGAACTGGTAGTCATTAAAAAGTGAGACTCAGCTTTCCTCAAATAGATCACAATTTTACATATTTATATGGTTTAATTACCTTAGATTTGGGCAGTATTAGTAAATTAGATTCTCATGGCAGATATTGATTACTGAGTATTTGCTGTGGGCCAGGTACTGCCCTAAGTGTTTATTTAGCAAGTATTAATTAACTTACTGACTTTAATAATAACTCCTTGAAGTTGGAATCCTATTATCCTCTTATTTCCTGTTAGATGCTTACTTTGGGTGGGTCCTGGGTTTTCACTTCTGTTCTCTTAGACCCAAGAGGCCATTAAATTTTCTAGGTTGGCAGATGTCCTCAGGGCAAAAATGTCTTTTCTTCCTCCCTGGGTTCCAGCTTTCACTTTGATTTTGGCTTGATAATTCTCACTCTCTAGTCAGCTCATTGGTATTATAAGAAGATTAAAATTATTTTATCCATCATTTTAAACTTTGTGTGTGTGTGTGAGTGTGTGTGTGAGTGTGTGTGACATCCAAGTATAGATGGAAATCTAACCCCTTTTTTACAGTTGACAAAAATGGATTCAGAGAGGCCTGGAACTGGCTCAGACCATAGAGCTGGTTAATACAGAGTTGCTACTAAAAACCAGGTCTCTATCTCAATTCCTGCAGTGCTCTATTTTCTGATATTTGTCTGGTCTGATAGTTTTGATCTCCTGGTCCATATAAGCAAAGTAGAAATTTGAGTAATCAAATGATAAGATTAATGAATGTGGATGGGAAATCATAGAGATTAAAAATTACGTCTTAATATCTTTTCTCTGAGTGGAGTATTTGGTTCTAATTCTACCCAAACCCTGCTTTGGTGTTTCGGTGCTGAAACGTCAGACATTTTAGAGGGGGCTTATACAGAACTACTCAAATACAATGAAAATTTGTGGATTGTCAGGCTGTCTCCTAAAGGAACTACCATTTCCATGAAAATTACCATGTTTGTCCTAGTTTTGGGTAAAATAAATAGGAAAAATCTTGAACAATCAAGTGCATTTCAGTCTCGTGGAAGAATACTTTCTGTCATCCACTTGCTTTTTCCCTTTCCCTCCTGCTGCCTAGGTTATTGTCTTTCTGTTATTGATCCTCATCTTGGATAGAGGGTGGCAACGGAACAAGGGAAAGGCTCAAGAACGAAATATTCAGACTGCTGCTATCCTTGGCAGGTTTTCATTTATTACTATGCGACCTTAATAGATTTCCTGAACAGTTTGTTTTTTTATCCCATGCTAACTGTGAATTTTGTTTCACTCTGCTTTTCTCATTCGGTAGAATTTTTATCTTCTCTAGTCCATCACAATGTACATGTTGATAAGCTCATAAGAATTTTATTGTTCTCCTACTTTTCTAATCTCCTGATTTCTTCAAATATTTCCTTTTTATGTTGTATATAATTCTATAATCTTTTGTGGACACAAGAATGGGCATAAACTCCCAAATAAATACATTCACTCTGTCTGGGGAGAAGTGACCGGAGGTCATATTTGAACTGGTCAAGGAGAGATCTGAAGTTCTTACCATGGGGACATGTATGTAGTGGAGGAGACCACTCACTGGCTTTTAGCAGGAGCAATACCTTTGTTGGCCAGCTCTGCCATTTATTGTCACCTTGGGAGAGTTTTCTATCCCATTGAAGCCTCAGTTTTTTCATTTCTATAAAATGGGGATACTGTTAGTGCATCAAAGTGCTTAGCGTATAGTGTCTAACACATATTTAAGCTCACTAAATATTAGTTATTTTTTGAGAGATGAAGAACAGTTCAGGCAAAGGGAATAGAGGTACGAAAACATGGAGATACATCAAAGTGTGTGCAGTGTTCAGGTACAGCAGTAGGGAGTAAGGACTGACCGAGTGAGGGCCATATTTAGCATTTACATAGCAAGTGAGTCTGGGCAAGAACCATTGGGAAATAGATGTGATGGGAGCATGTTTTGAATGCTTCTGAAACTGGAAACCCAGGCAGAGATTTTAAGATAGAGAGTGAGATGGGCAACTGCTGTGGTGAGGGGCATGCATCTTGTCTTGTGTTCCCGATAGAGCAGGCTGCTCTATCTCAAACTCCTATGTACATGAAAATTACTTGGGAACCTGGATAAAAACAGTTTTTTGGTTGTTTTTTTTCTTGGCCCCATCTCCAAAGAGCAAACTCACTAAGTCTGCAGTGGACCCTAAAGATGCTGATTTTTTTTTTTTTTGAAATGAGCATGCCAGGTGACTCAGATGTGGGGTGGTTGTCAGATGCATTTTGAGATGTGCTGGAACAGTTGTTGAGGAAATGCATGCTAACTGGCAGATCTGATAAAGCTCAGTGGGGGAGAAGATGGAAATAAATAAAAATAACATGTTTATATGTATTATGAGTTACAGATATCCATTCTATAGCCTTGTGTGTGCTTGCTTGGATGAATGAGCACCAGTTATACAGATATTTTTTTCAAAGATAAAATGTAATCAGAAATCATATGATTATTCAATTAGGTTTGGGAGAGCTAGAGATCTGTCCTTACCTTCTAGATCGAGCAGGAGGCCAAAGGATGGAAAAGTCTGTTAAAAAGAGAGCAGTAATAGAGAGGAAGGCACAGCAGCATGCGGTCAGGAAATGAGAAAGGTGGAAATGGGAATGGATGGCAAAAGAGCAGTCAGATTTGATTGGTTGGGAATCTATTTGTAAAGGAACCCAACCAGTATTAAACCTGTTTTGGAAAAGCTAGACTTTCAGCATTTTTAATTAGTGGATTGCTCACTTTTGAAATTGCCCAGTTGGGAATACTCAAGTTTTGATGTGTTTTATCTGCCTGCTAATTAGCAGGCTGCTTGGTTGACAGTCATTTTTACTTTATTTTGTGGACAGAAGATGTATACGCGGGTCTCTCGAAACATTCCAGCTCAGGTCTGGGTTAAAATGCATAAGTCACTTTGTATTTAGAAAGAGTTCGTACTGAATTATAAATCAAATTCTAGTTTGTCTGTTCTCCAACTCGTTCTTTCTTTTTGCTCTTTAATATGATTTTTCCTCTAGCACAGGGATTCTCAGTCCTGGCACAATTGACATTTGGGGCCAGAACATTTTTTGTTGTTGGGGACTGTGTCGTGTATGAACAGGATGTTTAGCAGCATCCCTGGTTTCCACCCACTAGATGCCAGCAGCGCCCCTTTCCCCCCAAGCTGTGACAACTCAAAATGTCTCCAGACTTTGCCAAATGTCCCCTGGAGGCCAAAATTGCCCCTGGCGGAGAACCACTGGCCTGACATTACTTTCCTCCGTGTCTCTGCCTACTTTTCATGTTCAAAACCCTCTTTGAAATTTGAAAAGAGAAAATACGTCCAAATAATATGATATCTTATGGTAAAGATAGGGATTCAACTCCATTCCTGCATTATTTTTTGGCCAAATTGAAGAGTAGAAATCCCTCCAATTAATCCAAGCTGGCTGTTTCAGGTGAAAAGGAATCAAGGGGCATCAAACTTCTGAAAACCTGCAGAGTTTGAGAGATCTGGTCACTTAGACTCTCCCCCCCTCCCCCCGAAATATTAGATTTTTGGTTAAGGATGAAGAGAACCATGTAGGCAACAAAACTTATTCATGTGAGAATTGAGAGGATTCTTCTCTGTGTACCTCAGTCAGCACATACCAGATAGGCCAGGAGGCTGGGCTGTTGAACAGCAAATTCGGGGAAGGTATTGCACTTTCTCTCCCTATTAGATGACTCCCCAGTGCTTTCTCGATTTTCCTTAAAGCTTATTGTTCCTGATTTTAGCTGTCCACAGGAGACATCTGTTTGCAGTTGCAGTACCTTCTGAAGCACCAAAAAAAAAAAAAAAAAAAAGGGAACCAAAATAATTCGTTTAAAAACAGGAAGAATTCAAGTTTAGTGACAATAGTTGTTTTTTTATTGTTGTTGCTATTCCATCTCTTCAGATATTCTAAAATGCTCAAATGCCATGTACCCTACTGTACCCCAAAATCAATCAATTAATTATACTATGATTATTTCTGCTGATGATAAAACAGCAGTAATAAAAGGAATGACAGTAGTGCAGTAAGAGAATAAACAGTATCACTGAAATGTTAGGAAATACAATAAATGGGATTATGTCTGCTGAACCAGTGTTTCACACCTCCTCCTCCAGTTCTGTCAGAGGAAGTTTGTGATGGCCGTCTGTTATCAACCGTGATCAAAATAATAGAACAGTAAAACTTTTTATACTTATAAAGGGCCTTTCATCAAAGATCTCAAAGCTGTTTCTAAATATAGAGTGACTGATCTTTAAAACACTTTTATGTTTTAAGCACTTAAAATGATAACTTAGCTGTTACATCCTCCATCCTGAGTATTTGCCACTTGAAGCACTAACTGAGCGTTTAGTAATCTAGTCAGCATTAGAACTTTGCTGCTATAGGATTTAGAATTCCAACTTTTCCGTAGTTCATGTCGGTCTCTTCACCATTATTTAGCAAAATAAAACATTGCTTTAACGACTGTAATTTCTATAGCTCAATGCCCAGATTAAAGACTGTGGGCCAGGTGGTCAAATCTATTTTAAAAAAATTAAAAATCTGAGACAATGTTGTCTTAAAAACCCTCGAAAACAAAATCGTAATATCTTTGTACTGGTGGAAATAGACAACCGAATTTTTGGAGGGGAGAGGGGCTTTTGAGTTTTAGAGTATTTTGGCATGGGTCCTGCCAATGTAAGTATGAATATTTACCTGAATTTAACTTTTTTTGTGTGTGTTAAGGTTGTGATAGTGTATTTTTACATTTATTTTGTTCAGAAGATTTAAATAAAACTTTAAGTGCAGTTTCATGTCTATAAAAGTTGATGCTATGAAACACTGTGAAAGATGGAAGTAATTTTTATGTTCATACCTCTAGTTCCTGAGGGTCCAGTTCATTTCTGCTATGAATTTAAATGAGTTAATTTAAGTAGATGGGTCAGAAGTCACTATCATCGTAGTAGCCCCATGCCTGATTCTTAATTAAAGGCAACAGGAGATTAATTTGAAACATTAATTTAAAAATGCATATACAAAAAGAAAGAATTATTGCAAGAAAGCCTAAAGAACTTTCTCTTGTCCCTAGATGTAGAAGACAGAAGTAGCTCAGGGTCCTGGGGGAATGGAGGACATCCAAGCCCGTCCAGGGTAAGTATATCTAATCATTTCTTCCACAACCAGACATCCCACATATGTAAATTGACAAACTGAAGGTGAGTTTCTCTAACGAACACACACAATTGCACGGATATATATGCATACTAAATTTAATGAGGATCAGCTTGTGTTTGGAATTTATTTTTCATTCTCTTATTGGATGCTATTATTGAATTTGACACCTGTTCCACTTCTGCTAACCAAAAGAAAAATCCTTTATTAAATATTTGGCCTTATGTTGCCAGTTATTGATGTAGTATTATAGAAAATTATTTGTTGTAGATGTCACACTTTGGAAAAAATCCTAGTATCTCTGTAATGTATTGGTATAAATAGACTACTGAATAATTCTAGAGACATAGTATGAAATTCTAGCCTACCAGTATAATCTATATAATATATATCAGTTGATTTCACTTTGTAAACATATTATTCCATCAGTAGTGCATTTGGTCACCAGTCGGGTTCATTCATTTATTTGGTCTCAGCATTTTGCCACTCCTTTCATGGTTTTCCTCCATGATTTGGTTATTAGTTTGGGTGTAATGGGAAGACCATAGAATGAGGTAGAGTGGGGTTGTTAGACAATATGTGTTCTTGTACGTATATGACCTTGGGCATGTCATTTCACCTCTTTGATCTTCGTTTTCCTAATTTGTAAGATGACGAAGTAGAACCAGAGGATCTTTTATGTTCCTTCCAACAACTTAAATATGTGTGATTTGATATATAATCTGTCTTCCTTCAGTTGAATCATTTCTAGGCCCTCTAAAATCCATGTCTGCTTTTATAATATACATGTAATACCCCAAATTAAAAATAGAGCACATAGCTAAACAAACATCTGCACTTCAACCAACCAGCTATATAGATAAAGCATTCTGTAGGGAGGGTAACATTTTACTCTTTAAGTGTTCACATAAATTTAGCGTGGGGGGAGGTCTCTATTTTGGCATAAGAGGCAAGAAAGGTAATCAAGCTGTCAAAATGAGGACATTTCAGCAAGCCACAGTTACCCATTTCCACCTGTCCTTTGGCCTTGTGGTTCTCGCTCTAGTCTTCAGAGTATAGCAGGATCTCTAAGCTTACCAGTAACTTTGTTGAGCCCTGCACCAGCTGTCGAGTTTGACATTCTAATGCGTTATATGGATGGGTTGAGGAAATCTTTCCTCCTCCTCATGTTACAGTCTGCATTTGCAGGAATAAATCCATTCCCCTGACAGCAAGTGTTGGAGATGAGAGCACTTCCCTCTATTGTTTAGTTCATTCAGACTTACTTAATTTCTTGTGATTTCTCAGTTTAATACACATAGTACTTTTAATTATATTTCTGAGAACGAGGTCCATTTAGGATCATTCTGACTTTTATTTAGTTTTCATTAATTGTCCTGGCACTTTTTTTTCAGGGAATATGGTGGTGAATAATTTTTGAATCAATATTTGCAATTTATGTTTTCTAAATCCAGAGAGTTTGGATGAGACAGATTACTGTGGTTGACTTGTACCTGTACTGTCATGCCAAGTCTCTCTTCTCTCTTCTTTAAGTGGTGATGCTATCAGCTACCTTGCAGTACTGTGCTGAGGTTTAAATTAGATAATGTAAATTAAGCTTTTGGTATACTCTTTAGGATGAAGACACTTAATAAATAATAATTAGTATTATGCAGTGCCTGCTGGGTATGGAATGAGTGAGTTTAAAACCCATGCTAGGTATTTAAAGTGTGACTTCTTTCAACATACTGACATGTTGACAGCATTAGATTACAGTATCATTCAAACTAATTTTTATAAATGAGGAAAATTAGTTGAAATGAGGTTGTTTGGAACTTTAAGGAGTCCAGTTATTCTCTAGTGAGGTGATGTGCATTTTCATTTTTCATGCAGCATCCGCCTTTTTTGTGCAGGCAGATTCTGCCCTTTGGCTAGCATGCCGACTGACACTTCTGAGTAAATTTGAGTTAGTCTTTATGGGCAGTGCAACCAGCTGAGCAGATGAGTTTTTTTTTTTTTTTTTAGTTACTTAATGCACCTTAGTAGACTGATATAGATGATTTTCTTTTCTATATGTCATCAAATTCCTCCATTAAAAATAAGTGATTAGGCTGTTTAAAAACATTAATTTTAAATTCCCATTAAAACAATGAGTTAATCATAATAATGACAAATTTCTGCCAAAAATTATGCCTGCTTTAAAAATAATTTTTTTTGTGGCACACTTTCTCTAAATCCTGAAGTACTAATTTATGCTAAAGTTTTGGTGATCATTCAGAGTCATATTATAATAATTTTAACATTCTATATGTTAATTACTTATGGAATGATCCAATTCTCCTACAACCACAATAATGACTATAACAAAACAGTGAAATTTCAATATCCTAAAGACCAAATGTTGTTTAAAGAGCTCTACTTTGGTCTTCCAAAAGTAATTCATTACAGGCTATGGATAATTTTCCTTTATAGCACAACTTTGCTTTCTGTTTTTGTTTCTTTTTAATAATTTTGGCTTATCAAAATAAAGACTTTTAATATTTGCAATATATTTTATCAGGTGTTTTACATGTATTATTTCATTTAATCATGTCAACAATTTCATGCAATTGGTTCTATAATTACTATTCCCTAGATTTCACAGTAATTATGTGGAAAATTTGAACTCTGCAGACACTAGAGCCCTCTCTTATCCAATGTGCTTGTGAAGAAGCAGGTTCCTTACAATGAGGTTCGTGAGTCAGAGTGGTGGACTCCAGTTTCTTTGGATCAGAAAGGTCTCAATAGTGGGAGCATATTTATGTGCTGATTTTTATTTTCACGTAAAATTGAAACATGCTGTATTTTATTTACAGAACTATGGAGATGGGACTCCCTATGACCACATGACCAACAGGGACCTTGGGTCACATGACAATCTCTCTCCACCTTTTGTCAATTCCAGAATACAAAGTAAGATGAATTTTAAATTACTTTGATTTTCTTCATGAATACGTTTTACAGTGGAAGGGAGAACACTAGCCCAGACAGATGTTCTGTTTTTAGGAACTTGGATCTTTGGTCAGTTCACTATAGTAATTTTCAATTACAGGAAAATATTGATAGTGTGCCTGGTAATGGTGTATGAAGGACTAAGTTTTACAATCATGTGGGATTACAGAGTCCCAGTGATACAAAATCTCCATGAAAATTTTGTCTCCCTTAGATAAAAAGCACTTTGTGTAATTTCAGCATTGCAACACTAGTTTTCTAAGTTAAAGTTGATGAAGTAAAAGTGGTGCATATTTAAAATAAAATATCATTGGACTGCCAGGTGGCAATGAAATATAGTATTAGCTGTGAATTTTTATTAAAAGATATCGTAGAAAATCCTTTAATAATAAGGGTAGTGTGCGTAAGTCAAGCAGTGGTGTGTTCAAGTTGAACTGTAAAATCTGGTCATGTATTTACTAAGGCGTGAACTTTTTAGTGCACTAGACATCCTACTTCGCCGGAAGCGAGCTGTGTGAAGTTTGAGACAGTCTGCAAATGTCCAGCATGCCCTTCCTGCTGGTATTCTTAGCATAGTTTTCTGCTTTGATACCCTGTAGGATGTTTGTTTAATAGCAATAACCTGAGCAATGAAAAGATAATTCATAATGGCTTAAAAGATCTCAGAAGCTGGTTGCCTTACTTTCGATTGAAAAAAAAAAAAAGATCTTTGTTTTAGTAAATGTGAGTTTTTAACAATATTAGTATATATCTGAACTTAGCCAAATTGTATTACAAAATCATCAATATATGAAGTTAAATTTCTTGTTGTAAGCTGTTGGACTCCAAAGAAAACACACAGCTGTAATTATATAATTTTGAAACCATAATTGCAAATGCTTCTAAAAAACATCCTGATTTTTAAGCCTTGGAATTATACTTGTTACTTAAGGTGAAGAGATAGTCCTTGAACCTCAGTCTTTTTCTTCCCCCCGCCAAAAAAAATCACCATTAAATCGATCTCAAGGAATTTCAGGCATTTAACCCAAAATAGACAAAGCAGAGAAATGTTAGCAATTTATTTTTACTGGATAATATCATATGTTTGTGTGTTTAAGTGTCATCCCAACTTTGAGAACTACAAAGTTGTCTTTGATGATAGACTGTTCTTATATTTGTGCTTTGTTAACTTTAAAATGGTAAATTTCATATTTATGTGTTAACTTGATAGCTAAAATGAGAATCTCAGTTTTTCATCGGTTGTCTACAGAAAAGTGCAGCACGTTTCCTGTTTTCAGGATTTACAGATGCCAATGACTAAATATATTTATCGACTCAAAATTTAAGGAACAATTTCAGGCTCGTCAATGACTAGTAATAATTTTAAATTCTAATGCCATCACTTCTCTATTCATCCTCACCCAACATCATAAAATAGAATAAAAATTAATTTGAAAAAAAAAAATCTTAAGTTGCACCTAAAGAGAGTATATTAAAGAACTTCCTTAGAAAATTCTAAAACTATCCTCTGATGAGCTAAAGTAAAATAGAGTAAATTACTACTATTATTTAGAAGTTTGTTATATACATAAAAAAAAAAAGTTTTCCTAAAGAACAACTTGATAAGTTAATATCACAGAACACACAAAACAATACAAAATGTTAAATAATTCCTCTTGTTCATGTGTCCTCATGGGGAACTGTTTTACAAACCAAATTTGTTTTTCAGTCCAAATAGTATTTAAAATAATATAAGTAGGCTGAGTGTCTAGAGCTTTAGGGGAGAGAGTTCTTTTCACTTAGTTGTTGTTTAAGCTGAAAGTCGATGTCAGCTGTGTTCTTTTATCCCGTCTGCCCTCCTTCCCATTAAACCCTTAAATATGGAGGCCAAGACCGTCTCCTGCATTGTGATAGGAAATGCTGCTATGGCCGGAGGCTCCCACCCACTGTTCCCATGAAAGGACTTCTCTGTTAGATAAGCTGTCTGGTCTAAAACATGGCTCTTTATTGTTTACAAACTGCTACATTTTCCACCTCAAGCAGATTTTTGCACAGAAAAGAATTGTGTTTGGGCTAAATGGTTTATCTGACATTAACGGTGCAGTGTCAGACTGGGGTCAGGGAAGTCGCCCTCGGAGTGAGAGGGCACGGCGCAGTGTGCAAGAAAGGAAAAAGGGAGAAAAAGACATTTAAACAACTCTGAAATACCTTGCATTTTTAGTTTGGAGAAGAATTTTTTTCAAAATATTTTTTGAGAACCAACTATGATGCTGCATTAAAAACTCGTCCCACCCTTATAATTTCTCACATCCCAAACGCCTTCTTGATTGGCTTGAGTATCTCAAGGCTAGATTTGGGAACAAAGATTCTTATTGATTTTTTTTTCAAGCTGTTGTTTATTTAAAATGAAACCACTTTTGAGATGAGTGATCTCAAAAGTTCTGCTGCATCCTTACAAAGAGAAGATAGCTCATTTTCAAGAAATTAAAGACAACCAATTTACAAAGGGAGACAAAGACAAAATAAAACCCATTAGTACAGCAAACAGTTTAAACTCATAGAATATATGTTATATCCTAAGCTGTTCTTTGTGTCCAAATCCATATTCTGTATCACGATCTTTGTGGAGTTTCTCATTCTACAAAAAGAGGGAATTAGACTTTAAGTTTTGACAATATTCCAGTATCCACTCTCAGAATCTTTAGTTTTCATTAAGATTACAAAGAATTTCTTTACATGTCAACGACTTAATTCTACTGTGATGTCACATTAGAGTAAAAGCTATAGCATCAGGAATAAATCAGCCACTTTATTGGACCAGATTCTCTATTGTCAAATCAATCAGGCCTGTAACTAAATTAGGCGTCTGCTACAGAAATAAGTGACACTAATTTTACGGGAAAGAGTTATTAACTGCAGATGACCTGATTTTTTTTTCTTTTTCTTTTTCCTTTTTTTTTTTTTTTTTTGGTAAACTGTTCACTTAGTGAGATTTAGTTTATTACAAGGAAAGAAAAAAATAATGAACTACTCTCTCCTTTTGGGAGTGAATTAATATTATATATTTTGTTCTTTATGGCAGTACACTATTTTGGAGAAATGATGCAGGCATTGCTAACATTCGTTCATAAGTTCTTTTATGGTCACAAAACCCTTTATTACAATTCTGAACTTTTTGATTTTACATGAATGGTTTTATATAAATGTTACAGTTTTTATTATATAATACTTATGTTTGGTACCGCAATAATGAAACTCTTTGTGTCTCAAACTTATGCAAAATGGGTTATAATTTATAAGAGTAATAGAGTGTCTCCATTCGTTTTTTTTGAAATAAGTTGCATATCTGAATATAATACTCTATTTGATAGTTAATGAATCCCTAAACTAAAAATAAACAAATGAGCACATGTGTGCTTGTGCGTGTGTGCACACACAAACTCATGTTATGTAGATGGATTAATGACATTTCTTGGTTTATAAAGTGCTTCTCCTTCCATTGCTCTCTGTAGTGGAGTTGGTATATGGAGTTTTGGAAGCTGATGTTATGTACATCCTTTAAAGAAGAACTTAATTAAAATAAACAAAACAACAAGCCCCTATTTTAAAAAAATAAGTGTGCATGGATTTTTCTTTTTCTTTTGGTGTGGGGGAGTCTGGAGGATTTGAGAAGTTTATTAAGTACTGAATCAGCTAGATAACAGCCCGCATCGACCAATCAATATATCCTCTTACCTGACATTTTCTGAGTCCTCACTCATTGCTTTCATTGAGTAGAGACAAACCAGTTTGCATTTTTACTTGTTTGAATTTCTAAGTCCTGTTTTGTATTAAAGAGAAAACAAATCGCTTCTTCCTTGTGACTACCTATCATTATTAATGATAATAATGTACACTTGATCTGTTGGAAATTTGTTTGTTGCAGTTTTAAATAGTTTGATTAAACCTTTACAGGTGGTCAGTGGGTGGCTTTCAGAATATGCTGATAGGACAGAAAGTTCATGGGTCTGAGCCTTGTTTGTAAGAGGACTGTATGCTGTGGAATAGTTTGCAAATCCTGGCAAGAACTTATATGCAAAGAATATGAATTTTTAAAACACTTTCCTAGTTTTTTTTTTCCCCCCTTTTTGGCCAAGCATTAAACTTTTGCAAGTAATTGTCCAAATATTTTTATAGTGGCATACAGTGTATTTTCCAGCTAAAACTTTTTGATCCAAGGAACAATCTAAACGTGCATTTTCCTTCTATTGTTCCAGAGCCTTAATTGAAAACTAGATTGTTTGAGTGAGCAAGTTGCCAATAAGATTATAGACATGCATTGGTAACTGAAGGATGTGAAAAGTGATACTGTTTACGGTTGGGTGCAGCTTAGTTCAACATCAGCTCCTGTGTTTTTACATGTCCTTTTGTGAATGATTCGGTTTCCTTATTGCGGTATTCGGTTCTAGTCCCACTAATGGTACTCTACCACTTATTTAGTGCACTAAATAATTTCCCACCGTAGAGTAACTGGTTTCTAAACTAGCTCAGTGGAACATTTTACTGCAGGATTAGATCAAGGTTTCAGGCAGAACCAAAGAAAGCTGCTGGCTTATAGGATGACCTTTGAATCTCATCTGGGTTAGCGGTTGATATTTTGATTTGGTTACTGTGGTCATATTGTGACAGCTGCTAGCTCATTATAATTCGGTTCCAGTACTCCGTTTGCCTAGCAGGAATATTTAGGTTCGTATTACTTCAGAGTGTTTATGGCTACCCTGAGTTTAGCCCGGCATAAAGGTGAAGTGTTGTGAGCATTTTCAAATCCCAGTAGCAGAGGCTAGTGGCACACTCTTCTTGTAAAACAGCAAATGTGAGTAGACGCTAGAACAGGGCCTTTTTCTTTTCATTGTAAAGCTGGAAATACCCAGTGAAGAGGCTCTTACTAGGAAAACTGTTTTGAAAACCTTAACCTACAAAGGAAAAGAATGACCACAAAGAAACATAGCTTTTTCAAAGCATGGGTAAGATTTAACAACCTCTTGGTCAGATTTTTTTTTTCCCCCAAGCAGAAATGTAAGTATTAAAAATAACAAATCCTGTGCAATAATGGCAATTACTTGATGTTCAAAGTACCAGAGGTCAAATAATATTTTAGTAACTTCAGAAAAATGAAATTGTGAATATGGATGTCAACTCTAGAAATTTTAGTTCATTTTAAAGTATTCTGAAATTAGAGAGTAATATCAGGCTGCTTGAAAGTTCATTAGTTAGGGATGTCTGTGCATTTTCAGTATCTTTTTTATGACACTTCATAGCTTGAGGTTATCTTGATATCATCTGTTTTCTGTTGAACTGATAATGTGGTAACAAACAATTTCTGAAAGAAGAAATGTTCAGTAGTGGTCTTAACTTGTTAATTTTCTTTGAGAGTTTTGTTATTTTAAAATGTTAAGCTTAAAATATCATCCCAAAATATTGAGTCAGACTAAGTATCATCTGAGTGATTTTATTAATCCTGATTTTGAACTAAGTCTGGAACTCAGAACTGACTTTTCTTTTTTAAATTTATTATGGTGACATTGATTAACAACAAAATCCAGTGTTTCAAGTGTACAATTCAGTAGTAAGTCATATATAATTGCATTGTGTGTTCTCCACCCATAGTTAGATTTCTTTCTGTCACTAGAACTGACTTTTCTGTGTTTTGCTACAACTGCCTGTGGGTCCTCAGGTCAGCTACTTTTGAAATCTTTAAATTAAAGGTGACCTCTGAGATAATTTTCTTATGTAATGGTTCATTGATCTTTTAGATATGCCATTTTATCCTTATACTATATTTTATCTTTAGAGATGTTTTATTGTTCTTTCTAATCCATTCATCTCTATTTTATGATACCTTCAAGTAGCTTTGCTAGTGATATGTTTTCTAAATGTAATTTTTAAAGCCTTTTTTACATCAGCTCATTCCAAATCTACAGTTAAAGGATCAAGTTGATCGAGAATAAAATAATACCCTATTAAGTTACATCACCAGGAGAAAAGTATTATGCATGGACCGACGGTTGGACCGATGCTTGGCAGAGTTGTAGGATCTCAGTTACTGGCTGTTGAATGGTTGCGTTCTTGAATAAATCAGGGAATCAGATATGTAGAGTTTAAACCCCAAATGAAAAGCCCATAAATTAAAGTCAGGCCTACGTCTTACTGTATTAGAAAGAAAACCCGAAACCAGAGCCAGTCATATAGAAAGTTATCCTATGGTACTGTATCCTTGACTGTCCAGAATATTTTTCTAATGTCAGGAAATAGACCATATTACAGTGTGGTAGATTTCAAACATACCACAGATTACTTTACCTGTAAAAGGAAATAAGTAAAATCAATATTTTTTGAAAGGCTGCTGAAAAAGGTTGTGTTTCCAGTATTCAGATAAAGTAACTTATTTCCTCTTGTCAGGTCAATAAATATTTCTGTTCCTCTTTTATTGGTCTTCCTTTCCATTTAGCTACCTACTCTAGGGTAAAGTATAATTAATACTGTGATAATCAAACATCTTTATAGTCAAACTAGGTAGACTAAACCAGGCTTTATGAAATTTAGAAGAACTGATACCAGAAAAAAACATTACTTGAAAACTGTAGTTAACAGAAAAGTGTAGTCTTCTAAATACCAGAGGAAGATTTCTCACAAAGAAAGTTATTGACCCCAAGGGAAAATAAATCATTTTAGAGTCAAGTAAAAGTCAAAAGCAGCTTGTATCAGGTAGGGATGTTTTTGCTAGGAATAATGGAGAATGTGGTGAATGGTGGCTTAAGAATACTTTTTCTTGCACTAGAAGTCTTGTGGTAGGCCGCTGCTAGAACTGGTTTGCAGCTCAGTAATGTCAAGGCTGCTATCTCCGTGATTCTTTTGTCCTTTTCCTCATTGTCTCAAGATGACTGTCATTGGCTTTCAGGTGTCAAATCTGGGCTCAATGCAGAAAGAAGCAGGGAAAGGTGAGTCCAGCAGTGTGACTCCCTTGCCTGCCTATATTCTATGGTTATTTCCATCTACAGCGTTTGGGCAGGGGGATGGGAACATACACAATAGTTTCTTCAGCCTATTCAATGGAAGGAGACAAGAAAGGAGTTGAGAATGCATATCGGATGTAGCAACTTACAGAGTTTATTTAGTTTCTTTTAAGAGAAAAATATACATTTGTCAACTTAACAATTTTGGAATTAAGAGCAAGTGTCAAACTTTTATGTAATAAGCAAAATATAAAAATGAGTCTCAAGTCTAAATTCTGGCCAGCAAATTAGAGAGAAAGACGAAAAGATATGGGGTGGGGAAAAAAGGTATTGAAACGAGGAAGAAAGAGAAAGCGCAGGCTTGAGAGTCACGCACGGGCAGAAGGAGTCTGAGGCGCGCTGTTCTCATTCCATATGTAAGGCCTGAGCCTTCATTGTCCTTGCCCCTTGAGCAAGTCAGCAGCTAGCCAAAGTCACTCTTTATGTCCGAATCACCTAGAACCTCCACTTTCATGTTTCTGGCTTGAATTCCTGCCATGCTGTCCAGAGCACGCTGAGCAGCAGACCTGTAGCTCCAGCCACCAGCCTTTTCCCCAGTCCCTTCCATGGTCTTGGGCAGAACCTCAGGCCAGTGCCCACTCCCACAGTCTCCTGTTGCAGCCATTCAGAGCAGGCCTGGGGCAGCAAGTCCCAGGACATGCCACTACAAGTGACAGGCAGAGATTGTTCCCTTGCATCACTGCCAAGTAGCCTCCCAGGAAGTTATTTCCAACAATGTGCCATGTTACTGTGAAGCACTAGACAAGAATACTCACTGCCTGGGGCAAAAAAAAACAAAAAACAAAAAAAACCCTCAATTTTATTTTAATATGTACACAGTTGTATTTGTTGATCTTTCATGTGGAAGATTAAGTCCAACCAAAAGACAGCATTTAATTTTAGTCAACATGCAAGACTGCATGAAATTGTGGTAAGAGCTGGATCCAGCTCTTGGCCAGAAAATCCCCACCTCTGCTGAACACCGTCGTGACATGAATCAGGTCAGTGAGAACACAGGCAAGGGGAAAGACCATCGATTATCAAAGGTAAGCTGGATATGAAATAAACAGTGCTGTTTTTATTTAGTATAAAGTTTTTCTGTTAAGTTTTTCATTGGAAAGATGGTTTCTTTGAATTTTGCATAAGCTCGATACCTAAAATTTGCCTGTGATAGCATTAACCAGTGAATGTAATTTCTGACTGGATCCTTGGTCGTGGGATTAAACACTGCATTTCTCAAACCTCTCATCGCCCCTCAGCTCCAGGAGAAAATATCAGTAGAGTTACAGGGTCTGTGAACCTAATGTCCATTAAAACATGTATCTACCCGAAGTGCTACATTGACCTTCAATACAAATAAGCCTATTGTCTTCGTACACACTATAACATGCATGAGGACCAAAGAAGCAAAAGCACTCAGTTTTAAGCACTATAAATCTTGAGAGCCATCATGGAATAGAGGACCAGGCTAGGGGTCACTGCAGCTTTAGTCTTGGCTTTTCTGCCTCATGGTGATGGGACTTTGGATAAATTTCTCATGAGCCCCAACTTTTCCATTTCTAAAGTGAAAATAGTAATATCTCCCACCCCCCATGTGAGCAGAGCAATGAAATGATAGACTTTGTAATAACTGCTCTGCTGCGTGACCATTACCTTATGGCATTATAAGGCTACACATTGGTACTCTGTCACTTTTGTCTGTAATTAATTTAAAAAATCTATATTTTGGGGTCTTGGGTGATAGCAGTTTTAAAACATCTTACTTTCTAATGGGATTGGAACAGAAGGCAAGAACAGGTGGAGGTAATATAGAATATTAAGTTCTGTAAACATCAAGACCAAAATGGAAAGATTTCTTTCTCAGCCAAAACAATAATCCTATAAAATAAGTACCTCTTTGGGGACAACTTTGTTGAATGCAGATGTGCCCCTTTGTGAAGTATTTTCCTCCAGCCATTTTTCCCCCTAACTTAAATGTTCTCAAGTTTCATTGTTACACTGGGCTAAGAAACGCCTTGGCGTGGTTGGTGCCCGAGTGATTAGGCTAGCAGGCCCACTGACAAGTTGAGATTTTTTACTCCTGCCTTGTAGGCCATCTGAATAATGGAGTAACCATTAGGTAGGATGCTTTTCATCAAGAAGATGCTATTACACTTACCTTCCATGTTCTTGGGAAGGTGTTATTGGAGACAGACTTCTTCCATTTCAGTTCACTCTTCTCCAAAGAAGCTCGGCACAGAATGCTGCTTCTGCACGTGATTATTCTCTCATCCCCTTCACCCTCAAAGGTTTCCGAGTCTTTCCTAAGATCTCATTTTGTTTTCTTTTGCATAATGTCAGGCCTATTGACCAAAAGTTGCAAAATGTCTGTAGCATGGATTGAGATTAAACTAGATTGATTCCTAAGCACTAAATAGATAGAGCCCAACCATTTTTCATCTTCTTGATAATTGTTTATTAATCACTCCTCAGTTCCTTGACACATTTAGTTCATTTAATAGGAAAAACTATAAGGAAGCTTCACATTAAATCGTAAAATATAGCCAGTTATTTTGTTTATGTTTAAAATAAAATATCTAAAGCTTTCCTATAGGTTGACTATCCCACTAAAGCCCTAATGTGGGGGAAGTGGGCAGTAGTGGGCTGAGCAACGCTTGTTTTCATTTGGGCGTTGGTTTGACTTCCTGCATGCTGCTCTCCAGTTGTGTGATCTTGGGCAATCTTTAGTGCTCCGACAGAATTTCTCATCTGAGTAGTTGCTCTGTGTTTAAATGAAGTAACGTGAAAAGCACCTGGCACTTAAATTCAGTTACTGTGAATTATTATTTTTATATCTACTTTTATTTTATATAGACTGTTTTTCTATTTATTGGGTCTGACCAGCTTGGCAAAAGTGATATGCAAACTTGAGACTCGTGTAGTACATTTGGCAAGTGATTAATTAAATGCCACCCCCTTACGGGCCACATTAAAGCTGAATGAAAATAGACAGGGTGTAATATTCGATCACATTTGTTGGTGAAGATGGAGACAAAAGAAGAGAATGATGAGAGAGGAAGAGACATAAAAAGCTGATTTTAGAGCATTGTGATCACAAAGTACGACTTTCTAGCGTTGTGTGATCAGCATTGGAGTGACTATCTAAGTCCGAAATTCCTAGGTTACTAATTGCTCCTGCCTTTTCCTCACCTTGACTATTTCAAACCAAGCTGTACTCTTCACAGTTCAGTAGCCAAATCTGAATACTTTGGATGCAGCCATAAACTCTTTATGTGTAACTCATTGTACTTAATTGGGGAATACCAAATTGTGGAAGAAATTTCATTGGTGACCCTGTCTCCTTCAGAACTTTCTGAGTAATTGGAAATGAGCCTAATACCCATATTTTTGGAAGCTTTAAGCGTTGGTCTCCTGATAGGATCAAATTTGTGCTTTTAATTGTGTGTGTGGGTTTTTTTTAATTCATTGCAGAGTTTCTTTTTTCCTTACTTATTGATGGTCTCACAAGTATTATTTGGAAATTGAAATGCTGTGAGAATAAATATTTGCAGTATCTTCTTGGCAGACCACTCAAGTAGCTGTGGACAACCTCTGTTAGGCATCATAGTAACTAATGATGGGAAAATACTGACCTGTTAAACAGTAGTTTGCTGAATAACCTTCTGGTGATCTTGAACAAGTCATTTTTCCTTTTAACCTCAGTTTTCTTATTTCTATTACTGACCTAACTCATGGACATGTAGTCAGAGGGGAAAGATTACTCTCTGAAATTTTATGTTACTTCAAAAATAAAACGGTTCTAAATATATATTCTTTTGTGATCGCATTTTCCATTCATTGCAAACTTTATAGTTTGAACACCAAATTGAAAATAAAACAGAAGAAAATATCCTTGCTCACAGTCTTTTAAAGGCATTTTAATAGTTAATGAGATTTTGCCCCATACACTCAAGAGTGTCATTTGCTTTTGAAATAAAAATTTACGCTGTTCTCTCAGCTGGGCTGCTACTAGTTTAAGGGTGGAATTGAGTTCACACCTGCTCTAGCATAGAAAGAAGCATCTCTGTGACTTCTTTAAAATATTCACAGAGCAGAATAAGAAAGAGAGCTCACTATTCTCACAATTGTAACTACACAGTAATATCCTTTGCAAACACTAAGGAGGCTGCATTATAAATTAGCTATAACTTGCTTATATTGCTCATACCTAGATGTGCCCCCTAAGTTCCCCTCAAGGTGGAATGTGGTTGTAGAAATGCAGTTGGTTTGCGTAGGCAGTGGTTGACATTAACATTGTGAAGTGTACATATGGGAAAATCTTTGCATTTGCTGGGCCATTTAGCGTTCAAACATGGTCCGTTAGCCAAGCAAAGTGCAGTGGCTTTTCTGAGTGCCCTAGTTAAGGGGCAGGATGTGTAAAGTAGTGTACTCTTAGGTGGATAATTAATAAGCAGTGTAGGCTTGTAAGGCTATAATATAATATATAAATTTCAGCACCTGTTGAAGTTTTATCAGAGCAGATCACTTTCCCTTACAACAAGGGAGGATAGAAAAAGAAAGTGCTCCCACTATATGTGAAAATCTTAACAACTAAGGGAGGGCAGGTTTTTATATCAAAAGCTATTTTCCATGCTCACTGGGATTACGCAACATATTTTAGCGGTCAAATTTAAATAGCATCCCTATACAGTTCTATTTTGCATGGATTTGACTGTAGATGACACAAAACTGCTTAGAAAAAAATATTTTGGTGAATTTTAATATTTAGTGACTGTTGACTTGCCAAAGAAGCTCCCTCATAATTCCCCCCACAAAATGATGGAGATTTTTCATTTTATAACTTCTTCACAAGTAAATGTTCAGAGGGAGAACCTTTTCTAGAGGTTAAATTAGAAGGAGTAGAGAACATAAGACAGAGATCCTGAGTTCAGTTTTTGGCTTGGTTGTATCTTGAGCACTTTTTACACCTCATCTCTTAGCTGTCTTGATTTTCAGATGGAGAGGAAGCACTCCCTTACGGCAGTGAGGGAGAGGGCAAATTACGTATTTGAGAAAGCAAAGCAGAATATCTTACTGCTTTTAAAGTTTGATTGGCTTCTTGGTAAATAAAATTAATGTGTTATTACCATGTCTGCAATCATATGGTCCTCAGTATGTGTGTATGTATGTATGTATACACACACACACACACACACAATTAGTAACCTAGTAATATATATATATATGTATACACACAAATACATATATATATACATATATATACACACACACACGTATACATATATATATGTATACGTGTGTGTGTGTGTGTGTGTGTGTGTGAATTCCATTTGTACTAGCAGCTAACCAAATAATAAACTTCAACACTTAAATTAGTCTTTGGTTCATTCATTCATTCACTCACCCAACAAATACTTGTGGAAAGTCTGTGTCATACCGGCCCTATGGTAGGTACTAGATAGTGACAAGTCAATTTTCTTACCTTCATTGTGACCCATGGTCTGTGGAAAGAATCAGATTAGTATCAAATAATTATAAATCAAGGCATCAGGGGAATTATCAATGAGTACACAGGGTGCTGTTGAATTATATATCTGGGCTATCAACCATCAGCTTCCTCATAATAATGGCTAATATGATCTGGTGCTCATTGTGTACCAGGCATCCACTAAGAACTTTATATATGTTACCTTGTTTGCTTCTCACCATAAACCTCTTTGCTAGTCATTGTCATTCTCATCTACAGTGGAACAGTTGAGGATCAGAGAGATTAAGTTACCTGTCTGGTGTTGTGTAGTTAGTAGGTGGCAGAGTCCAGAGTCCAAAAAACTATCTATTGAACTCCAAAGCTTTTATTCCTAACCACTTTGCACTGCCTCGCTTGTGGAGAATACGGAAAGAATTCCCAGAGGTGCGATCACAGTAAGCATTTGTTCAGCTGCAGGTAATAGAATACCTGATAATAGTAGGTTAGTTAAATAAGGATGGCTTTTTTCCTCACTGAAGGGGACGTTTGGGGTTAGGAGGTTGCCCGTGTGGATTCAGCACATCATTATTGACATCTTTCCTTTCTGCTCTCCTCGGCATGCTGACTTTCAATCTTCAGCTTTTTCTCTTACCTTGCATTTCTTGCAGGATGGCTGCTGATCCCCCCGATATCACCTCAGAGTTCACAGCAGAAAGCAGGAGGGGAAGAGATCAGAGCTGCATCCATACCTACACCTATCTCATATCATCAGGAGAAGAAAAAAAGGCATTTCTATAACCTTGCGCTAACAATGCATTGGCCAGATCTCTAACAGATATCTACTTGTAGCTGCAAGGGAAGCTGGGAAAGTGAACAGCATCAGCTGACCCTGTGACTCAAGAGTCAGGGAAGAGAGAAGGGGTTTGGGAATGGTCATTAGATGAATCAGTATGAATTTTGTTATATTACAAGTGATAATGAATGAACTGAGTCTTAAAGGATGGGTTAGAACTAGCCAGGAAAAAAGAAAATTCCCAGTTGAAAGAAATGTGTGTGCAGAGGTGTGAGAGCTAGAGCACGTTATAGGAAGCCTGAAACTGAGGGAGTTCCATAGGACTGAGACATGGGTCCTTAGAGCAAGGGATGACAGAGGATGTGGGCTAGAATCCTGGCCCCTGAATAACAAAGGGTTTTTCTCATATGGTAGATGGAGGAAGTTGAGTTTTCACTGAAACATGTGGTGAAATACTCAAGGATTGATCTTAAATAGTGGGATAACATGATCTGATTTAGGATTTAGGACAATCACTCCTGCAACAGTGTGAATAGGAGGCAACATGAGAAGCAAGGAGATTACTCAAGAGATGATTACAGCAATTCCAAGTGGAAATGTTGAGAAATTGAACTGAATTAGGGAGAGGAGGGTATAAATTTGAGTGATATTAAACTGAAGGAAATGGGTGGACTTGATAACAGATGGATAAGGGAGGGGTCATCCTTGGCTTCTTGGTGTCTGGCTTGAGTTACCTGATGGATGGTGGTACCATTCATTAAGCTGTGTAAAATGAGAAGTAGGTTATGGAGGATTAAGATGACAATTTCAGTTTGGAATATAATGAATTTTTAAGATGTCTGTGGGTGGATTGATTTGTGGTTCTGGGCTGGGATTGCAGATTTGGCATCCAGTATTCCATATTTGGTTGTTGAAGTCATAGGACTGGATAAGTTACCAGAAAGAGAAAAGTGAACTTAAATTCTGATTAATCATTTTTTTCTCTCTAAAGATCTTAAATTGAAGGGGAAAAGCCTCTGTCTCATCTTTTCTTTCCCCCCTACAAATTTGATATTTTAAAGAAAACTGTATAATTTTTGATTTGATCATGTAATTTTCAGTGTTATATTTAATCACTCGTCTCTAACATACTATTTTCAGATTATTTTCCTGTCTCCCTTCCTCCCTCCCTCCCTTTCTTCCTCCCTCCTTCCTTTCTTAATTCCACTAATATAGATTAGTTTAAAACACCTGTTTCAGAGCACTAATTTATCCACCATATTTGGAAGACATCATAGATTCTTAGAAGTGGAATGGAAATTAGAACTCTTCTTGTCTACTTTCTGATTTACGTCAGCTTTCCTTTCAGTGTAGAAATCCATCTACATGAGGCCTGAGCAAGTTTGTTGGCCCACAAATGACACTATGACTAATGTATGAATGAATGGATCCCCAACAGGCACTCATTCCTCTGCTTGGGCATTTCCTGCATTGGGGAAGCTACTACTGACAAGGCAATTCATTGCATCGTGACAGCTGACTTTCATAAACTTCTCCATACTGTACCTGTCAGCCTGGGGTACTCGTGTTTTCCTCTGAAGCTACCAAGGATTGTATATTGTCTCTCTTTCCACATGTTTCCCAGGATGATGATCCTCGCTTTTTCCAAATGTGCCATTGGAAGGTGTTTAACACATCACAGATCACGTTTTGACCACACCTCATATTCCTGGTCGTCGTTCTCCATGTGCGTTATAGTTGCTCTCTTTCCCTCTCCAAGTGGTGAATACAGTACTTACCACAGTATTTCAGATCAAATTAATCAGTAGTGGGTCTGCTTTTATTTTTAGTATTAATGCAGTCTAAGATTCCAATTGTCCACCCATGTTCTAGTTTTGACTGAAAATTGAGTTTGCAGTCCACTAAAATCATTGTGTTTTTAATATTAATTGCTTTGTGATCAGGTCTCCCACATCCCTGTGTAGAATGGGACTCTATATTTATACTTATTAGATTTCTTCTCTTTGGGTTTGGTCTGCAAATGTGCCCTGAATTCATCCTTTCATTCTGCCAATACTGGAGGCAATATGGTGTGCTGCTTAGCAGCGTGCACACTTGGTTTAAATCCTGACCTTACCCTTTCCACATGTTTTCTTCACCTGTATGTTAACAATCATTACAAAATCTGTTAGGATTTTTGGATGAAATAAATGAGGTAATGTATGAGTAAGGCATAGAGGGAGTACCTAGAACGTCATGAACACTCAATAAATGTTCACTTTTACTACTGCAGTGGGTATGGTGAGTTAAAAAGGGCTGTTTCTATAACTGTGAATCCTCTTCTTTACTGTCAGTGTTCTGTTCACTGGAGAAAAAGCTTAAGACAAATGGTTCTTCTGTGATCAGTGGAAAAAACAAATGTGATTCTTGGTTTTGAGTTGTGTAGTTAGCTAGATTTATCAGGCAATGAATAGGATGTAATGATGAATAAAGTTGCTGTTGACTGATAGTTATTAACTGATTACTTTGTTGGGCCTTATGAGAAAAGAACTCAAGACAAACAAATAACAACAAAAATCTTAAAATTACCTGGACAAAAGTCCTAGGTGTCCCTTCATCTACACCTAGTTTTAAGACAGAAAATTACAAGGCAAGTTAGATGTTAAATTATAGGTGGTGAAGGTTATATGAAAATTTGAGTTAACTTTAAAGGTAAACCAAGAGGTGATTATATCCTTTACATAGGGTTTGCCAAAGGATGCCTTTAGATTTAGTCTATGAAAATTAGACTCGACAACTTCTCAGTAACACAGTTCTTATTACAAAACGATCCTTGGAGAGCCATGTGTGAACTCCCAGAGTTTTAAGAACAGGACCCTACTATGGGGCATTAAGCTGGTAGCTAGGCCTAATTGAGATGAGAGGATAGATTAGCATCCACCAACCTGTTTTATAACCAAGCAATGGGACCTCGTATAAGGTCCAGGCTGACCTAAGCCAAGGTTAGGTCAACCAGACTTGTTTTCATAATAAATGTCACAACGGTGACAAATCATCAGAAACACGTCAGCACACTGTTTGTTGCTCTAGACTTCTTTCTGGACAAACCTTCTTTGACTTCTTCTGTTTGGTCATATCCACATAAAGGATGAATGGTGCATTAAAAAAGCCAGCCCGTTTTGATTCATCACGCCAGTGTGTAGGACTTCTGTAGACTCAGGCTACAAATGTCCCTCCATGTACCTGGCT
Source organism: Pteropus medius (assembly GCF_902729225.1). Lineage (NCBI taxonomy): Eukaryota > Metazoa > Chordata > Mammalia > Chiroptera > Pteropodidae > Pteropus > Pteropus medius. The sequence continues at coordinate 14,519,967 of NW_024340849.1, forward strand.
TCCGTTCTGGTCATTTCCTTGTGTGTAGATTTTGATCTGGTGCCATCAGGAGAGGGAAGCTAGCCCTTCTGAGAGTGAAACTTTCAGAATTAATTGTATCTGATTATTCGTAAGGCTTGAGAGGTGGTTTAGTAGTTAAGGAACATTCAAACTTTCTCTGTAGCTTTTACAAACCATCATGACTTCCTGCATGTTATTTTGCTTTGATACCCTTTGCCACTGCTATATCTCAAAAGAGCCTAGACTTGTGGCTATTACTACTTGGAAACTAATGGGGGTGTAGCATTTATTCAACTACTACCCTTTTCTAAACCAAAGTAAGGTTATATTTTTTCACTTTCATAGACAGACAAATTGAGATCTATAAGATAAAACCTAGTCTCCCTGTTTTTTCTGTTTCAGATAATCTGTAGCAAATAGCTCATTGGTTTTCTGTAGAATTGCCTTGTTTTAAAAATCAAATTGAAGACCAACTTGATTCTGCCTGCAGAGCAAAGCTATCTGCCTTTTTAGAAAATCTGGATGGTTAAATTGGAAGCACGTTCTGCACATGGTTTAGCAGTTAGTAGCCTGGAAAATGACCCAATAGCCAAGATAGTTTTTTTAATCTTCATTGTAAGTGCTTGTTTAAAGTTTAAGCCTGTAATTGACTATTTTGCACATTGTTCATTGTTAATTCTTTTCAGGCTATTATAGTTTTGTAAATACATTGCCTGCTAAGTTGTGTCAGTAGAGGAACATTAGTGCTATAAGAAAATCTAGTTAAATGTGGTGCTTAAAAACATTACCAATTAGACCAGATCACCATGATTCTTAGTGATCCCAGGAAAGTCCCTTTCTATTTGTGCACATTTCCACTCATTTAAAACAGGTATGAGTTTTTTTTTGTTTTTTTTTGGTTTTTTTTTTTGGTTAAGGGGAAGCACATAAATTCATACTATGCTGGGACCTACTGAACAGTTTCTTCTGGTTGATGGCTCCATTAGTCAGTATTGTTATTCAGCTCTCTTAGTTTGTTCCACAGTAGTGGGGCAAAATCCTTTTACTTTGCACTTTTCTCCTATTTATTAACTGTTATCTGTCAGATAGCTTAAGCTGTGCTATTTTGTATAGTTTATATGTGAGAAATAATTTTTAACATATACCACACTCAATTTACTCTATTTAGATGAGTATGATAAGCACTGTTTAGAAAGTCAGGGAACTTCCTGATGTTCACTCTTTAAGTTTTTAGTTTGGAAGAACTGGACATCACTCGAAATTACAGGTACAAGCTAATACTGGCTATAATTAAAGGTTACAAAAATTGCAAAGGAAAAAGAGGTAAATTTTTGCCTATCAGGTAGTAAGGACCACTAGAATATGGATATGATGGAAAATAATGACATAGATAAAATGTGATTTATCTGTGTATGGTATAGGAAGAAAAATAATGTTTGGAAATGTACTGAATGTAGCTTAAGGTATTTACCATTATGTACAAGTAGAAACTTGCATAAAACAACTCTTGATTAAGTTTTATGTGAAACAAAGGATATGATTATAAGTATAAAATTGGAGAGTATTTTAGGAGCGTGATAATAATTCAGCTAGAGGCTCTGGCAAGTCTTTGGTCAAACTAGAGAAGAGAAAGAAAGAGCGGGGAAGCTTGATTTGGTTATGCAGATGTGCGACCTGTGTCGGGGTTTGGACCTAATGGATTGTTGCACTAGATCTGGTCATCAAATGATGCTTTTCATGGCAAATATTATCTGAACCATTGATCTAAACACGGAAAAATGCAGAATGCATGTAGCAGAACTACAGTCTTTCTGTCCTCTGAAACAAAATTTAATAGTCAGTTTTGAACTTTAGACCCTATAATACAGAATGAGAGAAAAAGGGGTTAAGTAGTAAAAGAAAAAAGCACCTGTGGGTAGGGCATGTTTATTTAGAGAGAAATTCAATAAGCAGACACCCAAAAGTTATGCTTTGTAAGAATAAATATACTATAAGGATATTCCAACTTTTAGGTTAACAGAAATGGGAACTGAAGAGCAAAAGCAATTATTTATTAAGAAAGAGGCACGGTTGACATCGAGTGTTATAGAAGAGACTGGCATGATTACAGGAAGATATTAAGAATGTCAAAAAATATCCCCAAATTAAGAGTGGAAAAAGGAAGAAAGACTGCCTATGAGATGATGATAAATAATAATGAGTTATTTCTGAAAGCACATAAAGAACAGGAGGTCCGAAAAGTGGGTTGTCAAGCCTTGAAGAGATAGAAAGGGTAATTTATTGACAGGCAATGAAGACACTGCTAAAAAATAAATGAATTTTTCACCTCAGTGTTCACAAAAGAGGGTGGGAGACAGATGCCAGAAACAGACTTAAATTTCCCAGGGGAGAATGAAGGAAATACAAAAGAAATCAGGATCATGCCAAAACAGGTGAGCAAGGAGTGAGAAGAAAAACTAATAAAACCATAAAATTTAGCAGTTGTCACCTAGAAATCTTGAAAAAAGTTAGAAGAATAAAGAAGCTGGGAAGGAGAAGAAAAGCAATCAACTGTGTTTCTTAGATTTGTTTTACCTGTTTAATTCATTAGACCGCCCCTTTTGAAATTTACCCTTAAAGGGAGTAGTTTAATGTACTTAAAAAATTAACTTCAGTAGCCTTTGAATAACCAAAACATCTTTTTTGTCCCCTAAGTTACAAGTCTGAGTTACCCCAGTATGCCCATTTTTAATAATATTAAGTAATTGTTAAATGTTTATTGTCTAATTATTTTTCGCAGAGTAGTCAGAGTCACTTATTCAGCCAGTATTTATTGGCTATTTCTTAGTGCCAGACACTGTACTAGATCCTGAAACTGAGCACTGAAAAAGACAGATGTGCCCTGAGGGCTTTCGAAGTTCTTTCTCCTTTACTCCCATAAACCACCCTACCTCGTGTCAGGCGAAAGAAAGGTCATTGATTAATTTTATTATCATTCCTGGTCTTATTTTTGATGGGCTTCTTGATGGAGACTGTCTGGAAAAGGGTGGCCTCTTTTTTTTTGCTGCATCTGTTTGCTAGGCTGTGCACAGTGTACATGCCTGCTTCCTCTTCCTAGTCCTCAGCTGTGGATCTCTTTCCAAGGTCACTAGTTTCCCCGGCACTCCAAACCAAACTTCTTGCTTGTTGCTCCCTACCAGCTGCCCTTGAATGAATTTAGGAATCCTTGACCTCTTACTGATGTTTTGGGATTCCGAGAGTTCTTGCTTTGGACACACAAGATTCTGTACTTTCACACATACGTTTTCCTTTCTCTATTTTTCCCGCCTTCCTCATTTTGACCTTGCGTGTACATACATCCCATCCCAGGCTGTCTCCCTTTTAAATACCCTATTTTCCACTCTTTGTCTCTATAAACTTGAGGGCTCAGTAAACCTTATCTACTAAAAAGGCCTTTCCATTTCTTTTCCCAGAATTAACGTTTCTTTGCTTTGTATTCAAAGGTTACTTAAGTCACTCATTAATATAAATACTTTGTGAGGAGGGCTTCACTATTGTCAGTTGTTCCTTCTTTCAGGTATTGCTTTAGTTGCTACCTAAGAATGAAATATGAAAGATGTTTCGGGGACATTATTTCTGAGCATGTAGGAGAGGGACAAAGCTGTAACCCACCTTGTTCCCATGGCCAAAATGCTTGTAAATAAAATTTATCTCCAGAGCTGTCTTTCCTACCAGGACTGTAAGTGGTGACCTTTGATTGGAACAGACCCCCTGTGAGCTCTTGATTCTTTTATGTAATTGTTCTGTGTTTAAGTGTCTCTGAAAGCTAGTAGGCTTCTGTTCATCCACAGAAGAAGAATCAACTAGGCTATGTCACTGTATTTCTGTCATTTAAAAAAATCTTTCATATAGAGCCAGTTGCAATTTGATTGGTTATTAACCTGGGAAGAAGTCATTATTTTGGGGACTATCAGACTTGGGTGAGTCTATCATCTTATTGGGGGTGGAGGAACTAACATACAGGAGACAGCTATAAACATAGCAACACCAACCTCACCCACAAGTGCTATAGAAGCAAAAGCTGGGCAGAGAGTGCCAGAAAGAAACTTTGGTACACCTTGGTTTATATTTACTTTGAATATCGTTTTATACAACTGTTTTCTAATGTCCTTGTGTATGAGATACAAAAGTATACCTGACGAATGGCATTCTTTACCTGTCATCTTGTGGCCTCTGAACTCCATAAGTAATTATGAACACGTCTTGTAGATCTTCACCCTTTCTTGCTGTGCATCTGTTACCTCTGGATCATTCACATAATATGGATTCCTGGTCTCTACCTACAGACAGTTCTGTGTTTGGAGGTCTGGGCTGGGACCCAAGCTCAAACTTAAAATGTACATTTGGTGACACTGCTGTCCTGCCAGGTTTGAGAAAATCTGACCTACACATGGCTTCAAAGAACTGTCATTCTAGTTTCCAAAACTTCATTTTTTAAAAACTCATTCTTATTTTTAAAATTCTGTTTCTTTTTTACTCAGTAAAAATCAGTGATCACCTACTTAGCACTTAACTATTTACCATCAAGGTATTTTTATACCATAAATTAATAACTTTTTTTGTGTCAAAGAACATAGATAATTTTTAATATGTTAAAATTGTTCATACTTCCAGAAAGGGCTGAAATTACCTCTATTTTTTTTTGTTTGTTTTATTTGTCCTTTAAATCAATAGTCTTAATCTAATGGCTCTAAAGGTTTGACTGTAATATGATGTGAATTAAAGACATTCATTGTTATAGATTCATAAGTATACATTATGTATATGCAGTGGGAATGATTTTTCTTGTACTGTAGGAAAATTGTTGATGTATTTTTATTAATTTAGAGGAAAGAGAAACCAAATTAGAGAAAAGTTAGCATTATAAATATTTCATAAAAGAACATTTATTATTTTTATAATATACAGCTAAGACTCAATGACATTGAAGAGGAAAGCTTGGCCTTATACAGAACTATTAGAGAATAGCTAAGAATGCTATGAAAATCGCCTCAAATTGGTTGTAGGCAAGTATGCTTTTCTCAGGTGCTTGGGTGATTTTGTTATACTTTATAATATTAACTCTATTGTCTTGTACAAACCTATTGTACACGATGAACTATTTTTTAAGGTTACCTGGTCAATAGAAGGAACATAAGCCCCAGTTGTTGTAGCTTGATTTTGAGTCTTTTCTCCTATAACCTGTGAAATGTTAAGGTAGATAATTAAGGATATTCTGTTTTATGTTCTATCACCTTTGGAATGATAGAACTGTTTTTGTTTGATTTGAGTTTCTCATACACATACTGTTTTGATTACATTATTATGGATGCACAGCTGACCCCAGGCTGCTCACAGTCGTGGTTTCATAGCTGTTCACAGGAGGCTCCAGTTCACATGTTGGCCATGGTAGTAGATAGACTTTTTTGTGTCTGTTGAATTCTGTACACTTAGTTTAGTAAAGTTAAAATGCAGAGAGAAACTCAGTTAAGGCTTCTTTATGTTTTGTAATATGTGGCCTAAAGTTAAAGAAAATGTATGGAATTTAGGGATTTATTTGTTTTTCCACATGTTAGTATATTCCATTCTGCCACTGAAATTATTAACACCTGTTTTTATTTAGAATTTTTGGCAAGTTGAAAATATAACCTTTAGAGAGAGTTAAAGTGCTAGTATTTGAGTGAATCAAATAGTTAAGTCATTAATCATGTGAAATTATTTCTCAGGATATTAATAACATTTTTTTTTTTTTTACCCGCAAACTTGTTTTCTAATCACAAAGTCTTAGTTGGTGAAGTTTTATTTGAAGGCATAGCCCACTGTTAACAGGCTAAGAATACTTATAACTTATGGAAAGGTTAACAACATATTGCTGGACTGAATTTTAAGTTATATTGTTTGTAAGCTTATTTGACTTTCTTCATACATACTGATTAGTATCAGTTTCTCTGGATATAGATGTGTTTCTTATAATTCGTTTGTACATTCGTGTTCAGTCTTTAAGTCTTTCATTAATTCCATTCATCAGATATTTATTGAACACCAGCTTTGTGCCAAATACTTGGCCTGGCTTGGTGCTGGGGATACATACTTGAATAACACGTACTTGGACTTTAACCATCTGTCACCAGGAAGACACAGGAAGTAAACAGGTCAAGAGAATTAGAGGGTTCTATGGAATCTCCTAGCAGGTAGGGACATAGCCCACTGGACGTTAGGGAGATTGACATCTAAGTTCAGATCTGAATGATCTGGAGGAGACAGGCAAAGGGCACAGGTGTGGGAATAAGATGGAGGAGTGTTCAAGTTCAGGGCCTAAGAAGTTACATCTGCAGAAGGCTACAAGTAAGGGAATAGATTGGGCATTTCTTTAAGAGCACTGAAGATGGAGAGTGAGAGGGAGAGGTTCTCCACAGCCATGAGAGGCCCCTGTGAAGGACCCTATGAGCCATGCTCGACATCTGTCATTCATTCAGCAAATATGTGCTCAGCACTGACTATGTGCCAGTCATTTGGGCCACATCAGGAAACAAAGCAGAAAGTAATGCTTGCCCTTGTGGAGCTTTTATTCAAGTGGGGAGGAGCAACCAATAAACATGTTGCTAGTGGTATTGAAAACAGGCCAGAAGCATGTGTAGTCCAAATGGTTAGTCTCAGCAGTTGCCAGTATCATTGAGCCAAATCAAAGACTATTTAATAAAAATAACTTTGCGATCATTTCCAGTTCTGGTCTGATAGCTACAGAAAAACTTATTGATAATTCAATATATTTACAGAGAAAGTTGGAGATTACCTATAATTTATATTTATTAGTCACTCACTCTGTGCCAGGCATAGGGCTAAACAATGGGCATATCACATTCAGGGAAAGTACTGAAGTTCACTGCAATCAGTATTTCCAGTTTATCAAAGTGATACACCTGAAGAGTAGAGGGCTTATCTGTAATGTTAGATGAGAATACCTGAGAGATGATCAGTATGGAGGGGTCGTCCCATATTCCTGTTTTTAAAACTCATTACCAGAACCAGGATTCTTCTTTGCAGCACTTTGATGAAATCACTAAACAGGGAAAAAAAAAATGCTCATTTTTTTTTTTAAACCATGCAAACAAACAAATATTCTACATAGTGATTGAAACTAGACATTTGCTTGTCACTCAAAATTAATTATTGTAATTAGCTAAGTTTTAGTACGGTGAATACTTTTTGGGTGGAATTAATAAGGAGCAAAGAGAATTCCAGAAGTCAGTGCATAGAAGGAGAAGAAGAAATATAGTTGAGCTGAGCAAATGAAGAAAGATCTGTTTGAGACTACGATTTTAAAAGAGCATTGAATGAAAATATTTGATGTGTGAGAGGTATTTGGAAAACTTATTTTACTCTGGCATTCGTAGCCTGATTTGTATTATTTCTTTTAGAATAAAAGTTGCAAGTGGGTAGGAATTATGCCTTTAAGTGTTAGCCTATAAAGGACTGGAAAACTACTCAAGGGTAACAGCTGAAGAGGAAATGGCTCTGTCAGTGTCATGCACATGGATGATTGGGCACATAAGGGACACAAGCAGAGAGAAAGGTAAAGAGGGAAGAGGTCGTAAAACAAGGAGGCTTGTTTGGAACTAAAATATAATAGCAAAAGCAAAAGCCTTGAGCATCGCCAAGGTGATGTATTTTTTTTCTCTTAACATAATACAAATGCGTACAGTTGAAAATGTGTGGTGCTTCTTGCATAGACGTTGCTGTCACCAGCAGCACACACAGTTGGATGTCTTTGGAGAAACAGTTAATCTTACGGTTCTCTGTTCTCTTTCCACGTCACCGAAGACGTGCATTTTCAAAACAGCCCAGATTAAGGTCCAGTCTGTATATCTGTGGTAGAAATATAAAGCTTACTTGTTCACAAAAAAAGCAAATTAAATTTATGCTCCATCGGTATTAAATTGTAAATAATGACAGTGGCCTTTGTCCAACAACATATAATACGTTTCACTAATGTCCATAAATGTTTATCAGTATCCTAATGTGTTAAGAAGAGCCATTAGTTATTTGCTCTTACTGTGTGTGCCAAACATTGTGCTGTTGTTTGCATATTTTATCTTACAGCAACCCTTTCTGAGAAATATTTATTATCCTCATTTTACGAGTAAGCAAAGGTGAGGGACAGAGAGGTTAAACTAATTGAGATGGAGGGAGCACTTCTAATTGGTCAGTGGTATGTTTGGGGTTTGCACACAGTCCTGCCAGACTGTCGCATGCGGTCTCAACTAGCACACCCGACTGCTTCCCTGGCAGTGCAGGTAGATGTGACAGGTAAAAAGTGTTACAAGTAAGTGTAAGAAAAGATTATACATAAACAGAAAACGAGGCTTAAAAGACCATACTGTGACTGCGGGTTTTTTTTTGTTTGTTTGTTTTTTTAATTTTAGCACTCTGTTAAGCTACAATAATAAAGAAAAAGACCTACTAAGAAGAATGATTAAGGATCACAAAAGTTGAGGGACAATATCATCATCATTATTTTTTAGTAAGGGAAAAGCGAGGCTGATGAGCACAGAGCCTGTCACTTTGTTAACAGAAATGCACGCATCCGGTGAGGGCTTGCCCTTGCCCACTGCACTGCTGGCCTGAGATTAGACTCCTCTGTGGGATTCAGGTCAGTATTTATACCCAAATAGTTTATAGTCTCTGACAAATTTAAGCAAAATACTATAAAAACACTTAGGAGCCATTTAGAAACAGAAGTTGAAGCAGAATCAGAGTAACACATTCTCAGTGGAGAGGGTCAAGTGGAATAATTTATTCCTCTGAAATATTGTTAATCTAGTTTGTTTGTTTGTTTACTTTTCGTGAGACCCTGCTTCAGTACTCACTCAGGTATGGTTTGCATCTTGGCTCAACCGCTTACACATCTGGCCTTCTTTTTTCTGTGTGTGGGATGGAGATAACAAGGCCTGCTTCACAGTGTTTCTAAAGTCCCTAGTCCAGATCTGACAGCGGGTAGGCCTCCAGCGGGCCCTACCTAGTCCCTTCTTCCCCTCTGCCACTTTTTTGACCTGACTGAGAGAATGAGTGAATACAAATTTTTGTTGACTGTTACTGATGATGAGCATTATCAGTTTTTGGTGCCGAAATCCTGAATTTCTAATCTACCTTTCCTATTGACTTTCACAGTATTAACTTCCCAAGCTGTTGCACCCCCTGCCCTTCTATGCTTATATTTCCTCTTCTCTCACTAATTATGTCTTTGGAAGACCCCTTGACTTTTGTTGTCCCATGGTTCATGAGCAGTTTTGAATACTCGTTTGAGTCATGTTAGAATTTGCTACAATCAAGGAAGCATTAACTCTTGGGAGACCACCCCAGTACCTCCAGTCTAATCTGGATTCCCTTTAGACTGCTGGTGGTGATGACCTGGGTCTAACTCATTTTTTTTTCTTATCACCATCCACCCCTGGCTATTTATTATTTTTGCTCCAGGTCTTCACTGTTCAGTCCAGCCTCACCACAGTAAATGGATCTAATAGTCCTCAGAGGAGGAAACAGGGAGAAGAGAAAGTGGCAACAAAGCGTTGCTTGATTTGAGATAGTTGATCTTAGACCATCTGCCACTAAGCTTCAGCTAGCTTGTTCTCTCATGTCTTAGAAGAAAATGTGGTTCTTCTTCGTTCTCTTCGACAACCCTCAACATTGGCATCTTAGCTTATTATAACTTTCTTGCCCTGGAATCTTTTTCCAAAAATCTTTTCTTTTCTGTTCTCTTTCATCACCTCTTTCCCCCTTGACTCCTTCCACTCTGTGTATAAGTGTGTAAATGGCTCTTCTGTTCCAAAAATGATTGTCAAAGTGTGGTTCATACATTACTTACTTCAAGTCTTGGGATCATGTTAAAACTGGGACACACTTCAGACCTATGAACCAGCACTCCAGTCGTGTGCTGTCCAAGAGCTTTCCCAAAACTACATACTCTTGAAGGTAGCTTGACATCTTCTAAGGCAGCACAACTTTATTAAATTCCATGTTATTTTTACTAGCCTAGTCTTTTCTTTTCACTTTTTTTTAAATTAAGTTTATTGGGGTAACATTGGTTAATACAATTATATAATTTTCGAGTGTATATTATCATTTGACATCTCTATATTCTGTTGTGTGTTTACCATCCAGAGTCCAGTTTCCTTCAGCCACCGTATATTTGATCCCTTTTACCCACTTCATCTTCCCCCTACCTCCCTATATTTGACCCCCTTTACCCTGTCTACCTACCCCTCCTCCCCCACCCCACTATTAACCCTTACTCCATAGCCCTCTGGTAACCACTAGCCTATAGTCCATGTCCATGAGTCTCTGTCTGTTTGTCCTGCTCATTTGTTGCTTTTAAGTTTATATCCCACATGTAAGCGATATCATGTGATTTTCAGCTTTTTCTGTCTGGCTTATTTTGCTTAGCATGATTATCTCAAGGTCCACCCATGTTGTCGCAAATGGCAGTATTTCATCTCTTCTTGTGGCTGAGTAATATTCCATTGTATGTATGTACCACAGCTTCTTTAACCAATCATCTATCATAGGACGCTTTGGTTGCTTCCATATCCTGGCCACTGTGAATAATGCTGCTATGAACATCGGTGTGCAAATATCTTTTTGGATATGGGTTTTCAAGTTTTGGGGTAAGTACCCGGTAGAGGGATTGCTGGATCATATAGTAGATCAATTCTTAGTTTTTTGAGGTACCTCCATACTGTTTTCCGTAGTGGCTGTACCAATTTGCAGTCCCACCAGCAGTGTATGAGGGTACCTTTTTCTCCACATCCTCTCCAACATTTGTTATTACTTGGCTTGTTCATTATAGCTATTCTAACAGGTATAAGATGGTATCTCATTGTGATTTTGATTTGCATTTCCCTAATAGCTAGAGATGTTGAGCATCTTTTCATATAGTTGTTGGCCATTTATATGTCCTTTTGGGAGAAGTGTCCGTTCAGGTCCTCTGCCCATGTTTTGATTGGACCATTTGGTTTTTTGTTGTTATTGAGTTGTATGAGTTCTTTGTATATTTTGGATATTAGGCCCTTATCGGAGGCATTGCTTGCAAATATATTTTCCCATTTGGATGGTTGTCTTTTTACCTTGTTGACAGTTTCTTTTGCTGAGCAGAAGCTTTTTCCTAGCCTAGTCTTTCTTTCTTTCGAAACAGCCACCACCCTCCCCCCCACCCCAGTATCCACAGTGTCAAAATCAACCAACTCTTCTGCTCCTCTCACTACTCGTCTTTTAATCTTTTGCATTGCGGGCATGGGAAGAGCTTTGAGTTCGGTGTTAGAATGGGGTCTGACTTCCAGCTTAATTTTTTAGCAGCTCTGTGATATTGGACTACTCATTGATCTTCAATAGGACTCTGCTTTGGACATTTGCATGGCTAGCAAGTGGCATTTTTGATTTGGGGGCCCAAACATAGTTGATTTTGCTCTAAGAATCAGCTTCTCCCAGTTTGCTGGTGGAAATTTTGGAAATTACACCCATTTGCCAGAGTTGTGGCCACTGGGTGAGAGCCAAAAGATGAACTGCCTTTTGCCCATTTTGTTTCCCCCGCCCAACACACACTCACAATCTTCTCCTACAATAAATCATGGTCAGTTTGACATGGCAAGTACTAGAAGAGAGAAATTTTCTCTAGTGAGCCAGAAAATGCAACAGGATCTATCTGAGATTGATAGACATAAGTGTTTGATCCACTTTATTCTCTGCTAGAAAAATATTTTTCCTTGACAGTTGGAGAGATCAAAGATCTAAAATTGTGGATGCAGAGAGATGAATGTTCTAATATTAATATTATATGTATAATATAGTAACATTTAAGGTCAACATATCTAATTCCCTCTGTCTGGGAACCCCTAGCCAGCCACGTGCAGAGAGAGGAATTTCAATCACAGAGGTCTTCACTCCATGGAGGCACAAGTAGCCGTTATCTGCCTGAGAACAGCTGATCAGGCCAAGCTTTAGTAGTCTGATAGATTGTGTCAAGAAAGAGTCGAATCTGCAGATTTGGTAGTGGAGGGCCAATCATCCGGATTGAGGAAGACTTACCGATGACCCCATTAAATAAATGGGGTTTTTAAGAATTATCATGAAAGAGACAGACATTTCTTCTTGAGCGAGAGCAATATGATGGTCTAATATGTCACCTGTTAGAAAGGGTATGTACTTTGTCCTAAGCCAGGGTATGATGTATAGTCATTCATGTTACTGAAAAATATGTCACAGGACTTGTAGCCTCCCCAGGGACTCTAAAGGAAATGTGGAGAAGAAGGATCTGTGTAATGCGTGGAGTTGGTGTTGTGAGTGGCCGTGGGTTTGGGTCAGAGAGATTCAGCCACCACGTAGGTGGTTTCACTTCAGATATCCCTGCTAAGGGTTAATTTTACTTATATGCATCTGTGAGCTCTTGTGATTCTTATCTTCTTATTTTTACTTTAGATGTATTCACTGATTTAAAAAATTTCCATCATTTTAGCTTTTCACTCATTAAGATATATTTAATATCCTTATTGTTTATAGTTCTTATTTAATTAGATTTTAACTTTTTCTATTTGTCCTCTTCTATAGGTTTTTCTACTTTTGTGTTTTCTGTTTTTTTGTTTGTTTTTGTTTTTAATCTTATTAAGATGTTGCTATATACCTTCCCTCTTCCCTTTGCTAGAACTCTCATTGACCAGAATATCTCTCCAGTATGAATCAGGAGGTTCACAGTGTAACAATCTCTTCTAGCTTACAAGACTCAAACTAAGGGAACATGATTGCTTCTTGACAGCAAACATTATTCATCCTCTTAATTTCAATACTTGTATCCTGAAATCCATGGTCCGTGATGAAATGGAGGCAATTTCTCTTAGCCTTACTACTCTCATCTTAAAAATGAAGATAGTAAAAAAAAAAAAAAAAGATAGTGATACCTACTCAGAGCATTCTAATGAAGATTAAATGAGATATACATCTAGTGCAGGAGCTAGAAATATAAGATTCTTATAAATCTAATTTATTCTTCAATTAGTGTAAAAGTCCAGGGAACATTAGTAAATGTCTATGGGTGAAAGGAGATCATGAGTTTGGTGTTAACTCTGAGGTTCTTTTAAAACATTCAAGTGATGATATTAAGTAGGCAGTTGGAGTTAATGGTGTAAAGCTCAGAGAATTCTGAGCAAAAGGTCTACGACTGAAGGGGTCTTCAGCGTATAGATGCCCATTGAAGGTACAAGATTACACATGGACCTAGGAGCTAGCAATCGAAGAGTTCCCAACATTTAAAGTCTTTTGGGTGAAAATGAATAAGAATGCCCAAAGAGTAGGAGAAAAAACGAAATGCAATGATATCAAACAGATTTTTTAAAAGAAGGGGATGAGAGTCTTTGATTGCCATGGAAGATGACAACTAAAGGTAGTCTAATGCCTTTAACTATTTTGGAGAACATTGTTTTTCAAAAGTTTTCTTGGAGGAATCATGGGATAGGAAGACTCTGCTCCCCATTAGCCAGAATTGAGTTATCTTTCCTCTGACCTGGCAAAGATTTTACCTTCTATATTTCTAATATGATTTTTCCTCTATAGTTCATAATGATAGTTGTTTGTATTTAGTTTCATTCTCATAATAAATTACTACTTTCTTGAAGACAAGTCATGCAAAGTACCATATTAATTACACCTAGTAAGTACTTAATAGTTCAGTCTTAGAATCATTCGTTCTAACAAAACAAGGCATGTTTGTCTGTTCATCGATCCACTTCATTTATTCACTGAACAGTTGTTTATTTACCAGCTTCAGATCTGGCACAATAATGTGCCAGGCATTATTTTAGGCTATGAGAATACAGTGGTGAACAAAGGATATTCTTTTTCTGCATGAAATTTGCATTTTGGTGGATACAGATGATAAAGAATAAATACATGCATATTCTGAGTACTTTTAATGTCTTATTTGTTTCTCAGAACAGCACATGACACACATGTTATTACTAGTCCTATTTTATTGATGAGAAAATGGAGGCACCAAGCTATTCAGTAACCTTCCAAGGTCATCAATTCATTAGAAATGGATCTGGGATTCAAACCCAGGCACTTTGACTCCCAAATCCATGCTGTTAATCACCCCACTTCACTGAAAAGTGTTTGGCACACTGTAAACTAATGTTATTAATAGTCATTATTTCTCAGCCTAGTGATCATTTATTCCAATTCGGATGAGGAAACAGTCACATGCGTATTTATTGGTAAAACTAAATTTAGAAGCCAAGATTTAGTGCTTCCAATCCAACATGTTTTCCTCACATCATACCTCTTCTTTACGGGAGGGCCTATGGAGAGAGGAAGAGGAAAAAGAAGGATGGAAGGATGAAGGAATGGTCAAAGCGAAAGGTTATGTAGAAGAGATGTAGAAAGGAATTAAACCTGTTCGATTTTAGGTTTTCGATGCTACCGAACTATGTCTGTTTTTTCAGGTTTTTTCCCCCTGTATTCTCAAAAGAGAACATCCTTAAACTAAGGATACTTCTATTCACAATAATCATATTCTATTTCATAGACTAGCAAAAAGTATTTCAGGGGCTGTGAGACGTTAGCAATTTGAAAATAAAAAACTATATTTTAGAAAGAGTGTTATTACTGGCATTTATATTAGGAATGCATTGGTTGAAAGATATACCAGAAGGTTTGTTTACCAACAGCATAAGTCTTTGAGAGGTGTGTGTGTGTGTGGTGTATATAGTAGTACATACTTATATCCTGGTATACATTTTGGGGGAGAAGGTATTGAAACATTTTTCTAGGATGGGGAAGTTTTTGTACTTATAGGATGTTCTAATATCAAGCACTATATTTAAGCATCACAAATATACACTAAGCAAGGGACAGATGCACAAGGAATTTAAGCAGAGTTTTTCTAAATGGCAAATAATTAGAGGGGAACAGATGCCTATGGGCAGCAAAGGATGAAATGAGGTACCACGAATTTTAAAAAGGAAATAGAAATACATATGTAGAATGCAGTTACACTCGAGGATGTTTAAGCCTAGAGGGTGTTCTCTCCCAAGTTCTCTGTTTTTGTGGGTTTTGACATTAAATTTTGTCTCTCTTTACCTATATTCCCCAAAGAAATAGATCATGCTAATCATTCCAAAGTGGAAAAGATTTTCTTTCGAACCTCCGTTTTCGATGACTTTGTGGTTTGCATGTCTTTCTTCTCCGTCCCCAGGGCCTTGTCCTTTCACAGGACTGCCAGGATATGACATTTCATAACAGTGTCGCTTCTCATTTATTTATTATTTATATCCCATCTACTTCCAAAAGGGTTTTTAGGTAGCTTACCAATAAAAGACACTTACAAATGTGATTTTTTTTCCCTCTTGATTTACATTTCAGGCTGGACATGGTCCTCCTTTAGAACAACCCTACTGTAAGATGGGTTGTATCCATCTCAGAACTATAGTGCACAGTGTTGATATCGAGAAGGAAACAAATCTCCAAGAATAAAGTAGAGGAGAGCATTAGGCATTTTCCATCTTCCTGTAGCGTAGTAGTTTAAACAGCAGGGGCACTGAGCAGAGCGATTCAGCTACCCAGCAAAGCTGAGCTGTAGCACCTGATCATTATCCTTCAGGTTTAAGATTTACCTGTTGTGCTCATTGTAACAAAAGAAATGAAATCTCTGTAATTATATTGGAAGGGGGAGGAGATCATGTTTTAGTTCCTTTGATCTTGAGCTAGAATAGGCTCTGCTTTTGGAAATTTAATTTGAAAGAATCCAACGT
The DNA here is from genome assembly GCF_902729225.1 of Pteropus medius. Taxonomy (NCBI): domain Eukaryota; kingdom Metazoa; phylum Chordata; class Mammalia; order Chiroptera; family Pteropodidae; genus Pteropus; species Pteropus medius. The sequence goes on from NW_024340849.1 coordinate 14,535,776, forward strand.
ACACATCTGCTTTTTGTACTGCAATTTCTATTGAGCTTGAAAATAGAAATTTATTAATGCAAATGTGTAGAGTCTGTTCCTTGAAGAAAAAAAAAAACATTCAAAACACAAGGTGATCCTTTCTGCATAGCTGTGGGAGATTTTATTAAATATGTTCTCTGTCTTTCTTCTAGAGTTCAGAGATGAGGGTCCTTGTTAACAAGGACTAAGCATGAAAATTACAGGACACATTGGGGAACAGAAAGATTTATGATTACTTCAATATTGAAAAGTTTTCAAAGGACAAATTAGATGGTAAAGAGATGAGAAGCATACTGAATCCTCAAAAGAAAACAATAAATAAACCAAAAACAAGTGCGTCATCAAACCATTTTGAGAACATGTTTGAATTGATGGTAGGGCCCATACTAAGAGACAAAGCTTGCATTTCAACGAATCCAATCTGCCTAGTGTTCTGTAAAATTGCCTTTGCCTGTAAATGGAATGGCATGCGGATTTTAGGTAGGACATTTTCTCACCCCAACTAGCCTGTACTCTTTATTTTTGTACTATTACATGGAACTGCACATAAATGACACTTGACTTAATCCTTAGAGTAGCTGGATTGCATGGTCTATTTTTATTAACTTTTTCTTGTTCTCAGTGTAAATTTTCCAGTAAAACCTAAAATGTCATGAGCATTTTGGGACATAAATCCTTTAAGCTATTTTGTGGTCATATAGTTGTTTTTTGTAGGATTTGAGTGCTTTCCTAAACTCTTTCTCATCTCCAAATGGGCAAAATAAATGATAAATTGTTGAGAGCATTCAGTCACTAGGTAAGCAGTCCCCTAAAGCTGGGGAAAGTATCCATTTTCAATTTTTTGAGTACGTAGAGCTGGTTCCTTATAATATTTGTGCTCTATCATTAGATCTCAGAAACTTGGTTATAAATTACCTAGGCTTAAGAAGGAATTCATGATTTAAGAGTATATTGAATCAATAAAACCAGTCTTTTTCAATGCGATGGGATGGGATTTTTCCCAAAGGTGGTAGGTGCACTTCAGTGGTGTATATTGGCATTCTATTCTGCATTCTGTTGGTTACTTTATTTCTTCCCACTGAGTTTTTTTTTTGTGTGTGATTTTTTTTTTTGGTTTGTTTTTCTTTTGTTTTATTTTTTAAGAAACAGAAAGTGCAAAACCACATAAAGTTCGTGAATTAAGAATTCTGAGTTTAAAAGAGGGAGCCTATCCTTAACTTGCGTCTAACTTTGTATTTTAGTTACATTGCCAGGATAACTGGGACCCTTGCAAATATACAATTTCACTTAGGTTCAGTGATTCCTGGATGAGTCTGTGTTATAGGATGCGAAAGGCCATGGAAATTACTTAAGACACAAAATGTTGAGACAGAGTTGACTCCTCAGAGGTTTTTGAGTAACTAGGGTTCCATCTGAACCAATTTTGGGGGACCGTGGTATGTATTGCTAACCATGTCCTATTAATTAATTTCTAACATTTTGTTTTAATTGTGACTTTGTTGACTTATACACATCTTTCTTCCTTACTGGCAAGAAACTCAGAAACAAAATTTCTATTTCTAATGGCAGACAGTTGGGGTACAGCAACCAAGCAGTCACCCTTAAAAATTAATGAGCTTAATGATGGTTAGAGAGTGACTGCGATGGTGGTTTGGGAGGGGAGGGGCCATGGGGACGGCAGAAGAAAGAAGGCTGGACTCCTCATAAGTGACAATGATGTGAGCCCCTTCCTTACTTCCCTCCCCATTCTGCCATCTCCCTCCCCCCAGTCACCACCCCTTCCATCCTCCTCTCTTCATGGGAGCCAAAGCAGATAGAAAGACAGGGCGATTATGAAGACGTCAGTTGGAGCGTAGGCAGGCGAGAGGGCGCAGCGCTCCAGATGAGGTCCGGGGGGAGCTGAGGAGGGTCACTCATGAACGACCGTGTGTGTGTGTCTGACAGACTGTGAAATGGTGCGTTGTTGCACGGCTGCGCTGCACCTGGGCCCTTCATCTGTGATTGATTGGTTTGGTCATGTGTAATGGTCCCATCTGCTCTGTGTTGTTTTTCTTTTTTTACTTATAAACACCGTTCCCAGCGGCTGAGAGAGGATGAGCTATGTTTTGTCATCTTCACTTACACTTTAGCTCAAAAAAGTGGTCAACTAGGTAAGCTCTAAAGTCTATCCAAGTAGTATAGCAGGAAAGTATGGGTTTTCCCCTTTGCTTGATTTGTGTGTGTGGTGTGTATGTGTGCATGCGAGTGTACTGTGAGTGTGCGTGCCCTCCTGCGCAAGCGTGTGTGCCTGGAGTTTTCATGCTGCCTGTTAATATTTGAATAGTTCATGAACCACGGAAGACCAAAAAATCGCAGAAATGATTTGCACAAATCTGTGTATTGTGACTTACTGCGGCGAGTTTTTTTTTTTTTTTGTAACAGAGCCAATACTTAATTAAAACCGCTGACATCATGGTGTTATAATTAAGCGTGGCATTAATTAAGCTGGAATAACGATTTTTTTATTAAGAACTGCTTCTATTGTATACGACTGTTATCGGCTAGAAACAAAATAATTTTAAAGCAAAAATTAATTCCCTCTAAAGGAGCCCTTTTCAACTTCCTCAAAGTCCTCTCAGGACTGTCGTCATCAGGGCTGTGTGTGTGTGTGTGTGTGTGTGTGTGTGTGTGTGTATGTGTGTGTTTGTTGGGTGGTGTTGGGATGGGGGGAGAGTGGAAGTGAAATTTGTTTTTTTCACCCAAAAATGCTGATCGGCTCCTGGCATTCTGATGGCTAATTATGCATCGGAGAGCTTCGACAGCTGCATTCATCATCATAAAATGTAATAATTAATGACATTCCAACAAAGAAAAATATGCAAATGAGGACTCATTAGCATTTTCATATTCAGCTTTGATAATGCTTTTGCTGACAAGGTTGTAATTAATGAAAATTCATGTCGCAGTCAGGAGATTGGATCGGTTTCATTCCGCTCACAATTCCCAAATGCTTGCATTATGGAAAATCGGCGGCTCTGCCAACTTTTCAGGGAAGAAAAAAACACACACACACACTAAAAGCACCAGATGCAAATTAATGGTAGGGAGTCTTTAACTCTTTAAACCACCCCCCTAAATTTCCATCATAGGAAACATGTGATGAGTTTTAACCTAAGAACTAGATTCTTTTTTTTTTTTTTTTAAACAGCAATGAAAGTACTTTTATTTGTGACCCAACTATGAGGATTTCTGGCAAACTTTTTTTTTTTTAATATTAAAAAAAAAATCCCTCCACCTTTTCCCCTCTTTCTTTTTCCCTTTCAAGACTATTTAAATTTACATAGTAAAACATGTTAGGACAGCCAAGACCCAGCGTGTCGTGTTCTGTCCTCTCGCTGGCAAATTTACACCACGGCAGTTTATTCATCCACATGCTTTCTGGCGACTCTTCATCACGTATTTGTGCTTAGATCTTCTGGTGCCTCCCTCCGTGTGCTACCCATAAGGTCGAAAGAAAAGCAAGTATTCTAATTTCGCTCTTCAGGGTGGGGTTTTTTTTTTTCCTTTTCTTTTTTTGGATGATGGTTTTTTTTTGTTTTGTTTTTTTTCCTTAGTGCTTTTTCTCTTTAATCTATTCCCTTTGTGGTTTTAGTGTAAGAGTTTGGGAATGTGCCCATAATTCTCTCACTCAACACCTCTGGTTTAGTGTTGTGCTTCAAACGTAATTTTAAGAGACACTATACAATCAAAATGGATACTCAAAATCCCCAGAACAGAGATATCGACAAGCATTCAGTACAGAGAGCTGTTAATTTATAAACCCTCTGTGTGTTGCTTTCAAAATGTGTGACTATAGACTGGCAAAAAACAAAAACAAAAACAAAAAAAACCACTTAGTACCACCCTGGTACTATGTTTTGTCATACTAACCTAAAGTTAAACTGAAAGTTCTATCTCACCCACATTACAAAGAAAAACCTAAACAAAGTTCTGACCTGATTTCAGATTTGATCTTTAGGTTAAAACAATGATTATTACTCAGTCACATCTTTTTGCTGAGACAAATATGTTAAAAAAAGAAAAGGGGGTGGGGAGGCTTGTATAAGGATTAAGAAGAGGGGAGAAGGAAAGAATATTTCTTTATAAATTGTCAAATTTATAAGCATTTTCGCTCTGGAATGATAGAAAACAACTTCAGGCAGTTCTTAAGATGCAGTTTCCTGTTTATTTAAAGTTAAATTGTAATTCCCAAAGTTGCTAGCCCAGCATAAATAAAGACTATAAATATGCCTTGTTAGGGGAAGATAGAAACTTTGATATGCTGCTAGGTCTTATTTTTTAGAGTATCTCAGTAAACTAGAAAGTATCGTCAGTTATTTAATGAGAAGATTAAAGTAAACCTTTTTTTTCCTATTATACAATTTAGAATGACTAGATTTCTAATCCTCATTAATCTCAGAGTTTTAATAAACAATTTTATTTCAATCTCTTGCTTTTTCTAGTTTTTGTTTTGTGACAGTTTGTACACGATTGTGTGTGTGTGTGTGTGTGTGTGTGTACACATGTGTTGTGTCATGTCTGGAGATTATGGTGGCTCTGTCTCCTTTCCCTTAAAATCTATTGTGTTAAAATTGGCAGAAGAAGGCTTTACTTCCTTTTTTTTCTTTAGTTTACTTCTTTTTTAAGTGGGCAAACTGCCCATCCAGATGGTAGACTTTCACCTGTAAGCAATCTGAAACAATAGGTTAATTCTCAGATTTTATAGAGCTTTTTTATTTTTATTTTTTCATACAGTACAACTAAGTGCAGAGTAACTAACTACTCAAGACAATGTTTCCTTTTTTTTTTCCTTTTAAAGCACTTGCTGTGATTGGTTCTTTTCCCCCCAAATCTGTATTTTGAGTTCAATTAAAATCTGTGGCTTTAGGCACTTTGCTGCTATTGTCAAAACCACACCTGATGAAATCTTTGACCACTTCTAATATGTGTAAATGAGGAAGTGATGGCAGAGTGAAGGAACATGCAGGTTAGTTGTTGAGAAGCAAACTATTTTGTTTTTATAAATTCAGTGTTCCACTGGCTTTGATAAACTCCCTGTTAGTTTTCTCCTCCCACAAAATTCACAAATGTTTGCCAACTCATTCCTTCCTAAGTAGTGCCTAGAATGGTGTTAACAACTGGAATCCTGAAATTCAGTTGTTTTCAGTGTGGCTTATGTGACTGAGGGAAACTGGAGAAATTCTTTGAAATGGTTTGTTGACCCATTATTTCCCAAAGCAGGTTTTGGGGCTGTTTTTGGAGTAGAATATGAAAGGATAAGGGGGTATTAAGGATGGCTTTTACTCATAACAATTGTAATCATACTGTATTTACAAGTTATTTTTTAATGCTACCTCTTTGTTTTTATATCTAAGAATCCTGTGTTGGCATGAGTTATTTTTGAGTTATTTATGTAATAAATATGGCTCTACTTCATTGGCTCCCCTGGCTGATTCCCTTGGGAGAACATTTTTGAAAGTTCTACTACTACTACTACTACTAAAAGTTCTCTGCTACTATTATACCTGTTAACATTTGGGAGTCTAGTTGTGGCATTATTTATTGCTTTTTCTGTTTCCTGTTTTGCACGTTAATTCCTGTGGGCATTTTCTTCTTAAAAGTGATGAGATTTTCACTGTCCGGCAGCAAGCCACATTTATGGGAGTTACTGAACTCTGAAATAGGAAACCTGTGGGTGATCTGTTTTACCCCCCTTCTCCCCCCAGAAACTGTTACTTCAGTCAAGGAGAATTACAGTCCCATGATTGAGAATTTTGAAGTAGTTGTTTCACTAAAGCATCCAAAGATTTTGTTTCAGGTATTGCAACAAAGTCAACATTTGTTTGTGGCCAGTGAAGCCAGTGTTCCTGGCAGTATTCTCATCCAGTTGCTTCTCAGATTTCCCTTGCAAACTTTCCCATTGGTTAGGGTCTGTGGAGAGATTTTAATGGCTGGCTGGTGGAAATGTTTGAGAGAACATTTGCGTATCAAAGCAGCCCAAATATTTGCAAAAATGTTTGCTTGAGAAAAAAGAATCCATTTAGGATTAGGAAGTAACTGCTTAAACATTTAAAAAAGCATTTGTGATTTCCTGAAGTGTATTATTCATGAGCCAAGGCCTAACTTGAATTTCAGGGCTCATCCCGGAATCCTTATTTTTAAAAAAATATATAAGATAATAAATGTTTTGCTTTATGATTAATAACTGTACCTATATGTGATATTAAAATGCAAATGAGAGAAGACAAATATATTTGTAAATTAATTGATTATTATTTAGTGAACCTATAGAACAAAAGATGAGAAGAAAGGGCCTCATGAAATGATGAGCTATTGAATAGCTCTTTCATTCTTTTACGCTATTATGTATCTTTCCCTCTAAAACACAACTGAATTGCTATGATATGACATTTCCTTCCATTGGAGTTCATGAGCTCTCCTGTAATAGGAATGATTTAAATGGAAAATCTTTCTCTTTTTTTCTTGGTAAAGAGTTTAATGTGGCTTTTTTTTTTGTCTTAAAATTATTAAAGTTTTAACTGCATTTCGCTGATGGTTTGGAAACAGTACATATAAAACTCAGTGCAGGCCAGTTTTTCCAGTTTCTTAACAGTGTCGGAGTTGAGTGTTGACAATTATTGTGCCTAAAAGTCCCTCGGATCAGGTGTTATTTTACCATCTGGACATTTTAATTAGTAATAAAAATGTGGATCTGGATACACAGAAATAGGATCTACAGTACACAACGGCCCAGTGCACTCCGTTGGTGCTGAGGCGTGTGTGGCTATGTGTTTGTGTGTGCGCGCGCGCACGCGCACTCATGTGAAAGTGTAAGTGTGTGTTAAGTGTGTGTTTATTCCTCCTAGGAAACCCAAACATAGATTCTGGTGCCTTTTTCAAACTGGGCATTATCACAATACCAAAATATTTGGCTACTTTTCTTGAATAAGAAGTGAAAATGTATAACATGTATGCTTGCATTCCTACGTAATACTTGCCTATATCTTTTTAATGCTCATATTTCCTCATGTTGAATAGGGCATGGCATACAATGCTGACATTAGAGGTAGGCTTGGGCAAAAGATGTGGCTCCTCCAATTCATAGCTAAATCTTTTCCCCTCCCACACAGAATTAAAGTATTAATGATAATAGTTATGATGCCCACCTAACAGGATTATGATCAAACTTATAAGTGCACGTATGTGAAAGCACTTGATAAAATACAAAGAGCTATAATTGATTTATAATACAAATTCCCAGTTCGGAACCCACATACCATCTTCAACTGATTGTCTCATATTTAAAAATAAGGGATTTGCAGAGATAGGGTTACATTAGATTATTAACAAAGAATAACCGTGGGACCATCAGAAAATGTGTTCATAATTTTAAACATGAAGCAAAACCGACCCATTTTTATAAAGTTTCTGGATATGCTCTTTGAAATAATGTTATTCTTAATTAAGGCAGAAGTGGGTACATTTGAGGGAAATCAACCCTCTGGAGAAAGAGAGAGTGAAAACAGTTTAGGGAAATGAGTTCTTAGTGTCTTCTCCTTTGCGTACATATTTCTCTGAGTTATTATGAATTTCAAACCAGTGTGAATATTTAAACAATAACGATTGCTGGTTAGAAAAATCTACCCATTACAATTTATTTCATATTATATTTGCTCAAGAATGCATTATGCGTCATCTCTAGGAAGTGAGGGAGTTGATAAAATTTCTGTTTGACATCAGGCCAGATGAGTTTGGAAGCTTCTGTAGGAAGCTTTTTCAGTTTTTATTACAGGTCCAGTTCTCTTCCTGAGAATTCTTCAGACAAAATAGGAACATTTTTTTTTCTTTATTGTTGAATGGTATGCCATTGTATAATGATACCGTTTTGGTCATTTCATTAATTTAATCTTCTCCCTTAATGTAATAAGTGCATACCTTACTTATACTACCAAGCTGATTTGCATTACATTGTTTGTAACAACAAATGTTTATTATTATAGACAACCTGGTTTCAGAGTCTTTGGAAAGTTTGTAAGACTTGTCTCTCAGACATGGGATTCTCAGGAGTATGCAGTGTTTCTTCTTGGTGCCATGTTGGGAGGAGCTAAATTCAACTGAGATAGTCTTCTATTAATTCATTATCTTGGTTAATATTAAATAAACCACAGAAGAAACAGGCACATGCAAGTTATGACTGTAGAGCTTTGAGGATTTTTTGTACTCGAAAATGGAAACCGATTTCATTTAATGCTATGTCAGTTTTGTTGAAAATGTCCCAACCTAATGACCACTTCCATTTACATATTCTAATCTAGTGAACGGATAGGGCCTATAAGTTATTTGTCCTGAAAATTTTTAAATTAGGCTACAGGTCCCTTTGAAACTCCAATACATAAAAAATGCTCATGTATACTCTAACTTTAGATTCTAGTCATGAGATTACAAAGAAATTGTGGTACTCCTTTAAAAATCGTCTCCTTAAACAGATTCAGTTGAAAACTGGGAGGGGGCAGCATTTAAAATTTAATAAAAAATAAAGTAATTCAAAGTAAAGTCTGTAGCCAAACTCCTTAATTGTGATGCATTTGCTGAGTTCCCCTCTTCCATCGTCGGGCCTGCTCTGATGCCATATGGCCTACCATGGAACATTTAACTTGTCAGATATAATGGATTGTCCTGGAAGCAGATTTTTGCTTTGAGCACTCGGCTCCTTTCTTGCATTTCACTCTCAGCTCCAGGCTGCAGGATGAAGGATTGTGGTGGAAATGCAAAGAAGAGACACACAGTTGATTCCCCTTAAGAGAGTGACCTATATGCCACAAAATTTTACCCACGTAAAGAGGCATTATCTCCATCACTGGCCTTAGCAGGCTGCATGTCAGAATCATTTAAGTGCGCCCGGACTTAACAGATTGTGCAAACATTTCAGAATTGAGTGCTTAGGAATAATAAAACATCGTCATTTTAACTTATGTAGAAACGGTGTAGCCACAGCAGCCAAATGATAAGTATTTTTTGTGACCTACTTGTAACCTAAACCACCTGGTTTGTAGATATTGTAAATTAAGTTCGATTTTCAAATCTAAGAATGCTTAAAAAAAAAAGAGAGAGAGACCGGATGGAGATGTTATATGGTCTCATTGCTGTTGTTTGGTGACTAGAGGTGAGGTTGAAATGATCATTTAGGTGGACGGATAAGAGGCAGGTAATTATCCTACCAAGCTTTCCATCTTGAAACTGAAGTGCGGGCCTTCCGTTTATTATGAACTACTAGAAACTAGAGATTGACCATCCTGTGGTATTTAATTTTTATCTGTAAATATAAAAAAATATAGTATTTGAATGTTGATTTTAATTTGGTGCTCTCATGAGGTAATTTTTTTTTTTTTCATTTCAATTTGTGGTATTATTTCTGAAATCACAAGCATGGAAAAGTGCTAGGAGGAATTTGTGACTTTTGTATTTGTGGGAAAACTTCCTTAAAAAGTAAACAGTTTCTTTTCTATATGTACATGTACATACATAGCTACAAGGTACTCTTCTAGTATAATCTACTGGAACCCCAAAACAAGTATTATAATACTGAGACCCAGGATAGACGACTTACAGATAATCAATCAAGTACGAACCAGTGGAAAAATAAGTAACTTATGTGTCTCAATTTAACCATAAAATGGTATATGTTTGATCACTCTAGAGTTACAAAAATTAATTAATAAATTTGTATATGACACATGTAAATACAGTAAAAGAGACTCTATTTGCAAAGGGTAATTTAATGTACTCACCAAAACATGTGTCTAAAGTGTTAGAAATTTAATATTTAATTTACTACTACCAATTTATGTATTATAGATAATTCTTAATAGAGATCTATAAAAACTATGGTGGCCTTGAAAACTGATATAATCTCACTTCTATACAAAGAAGAGTTATTTCTTTTAAATGAACAGCTTTCCATGAAACGGCTAAAAAAATCTGTTAAAGTTTATGTTTAACAAAAAAGTGTATGTGTGTATATTTCTTACCAATCTTTAACTAAGCACATTTGTTTTATTAATGCCACTGGTAAGATGATTTTCTTCCCCTTTCTGTACTCAAATTTTGGTCAGGCTCATTCCTAAATGAGTTTCAGTGGTGCCTGGCCAGAGCCAGCTCTTGTTGGGGCATGTGCGCCCTCTGCTGGCTGCTCAGATTGGAACTGATTGGTGTGTGGAATTCTTAATTACTTTTCAAGGTTGGGTTTTTTTTGTTTTTTGTTTTGTTTTGTCTTTGCACTTTCACACAACTAATCACATATGTGCAGTAATTATAAAGTTGTAGGTTAATGCTTTGTTTTTATTTGGAAATGAAGGGTTTTTATTATTGTTGTTTAGGTTTTTTTAAAATTTGCTTTTGCTAAATAAACTCCTAATAGGTTAAATAATATGTAAAGTATATGCCACTCTTGAGTTTTTCAGTGGTTGATTTGATGTTACCATTAATTGTATTTTCGTAGTGTCTCCTGGCTTGATTACACTTAAGAATTTTTGTTTGACAAAGTTGGGAATGGACTTAAAAGGTTAAATCGTCGAAATTTTGAAACATTACTTTTTGTGGGTAACGGATGTGGTAGGCAACACCTGCTAGAGAACTCCCTGATAAGGCTGACAGTTTTCACTTGCTTCGTGAAGGAACATGACCTTATATTTGCATCTTAATATTTTATAAAGGCATTTTTGGTTTCCTGGCAGACCAAGTTAAGCGATCCTCCCTGGCAGACATTGAGAATGGTAGTTCGAGTGGAAACTTTTTGGTTCTGTTTTGCCTCTTTGGGTTACTGTTGATAGAGTGTGAGGTGTCAAAAGAGCAGAGCACTAGTGGTATCCTCATTCCCTAGCCACAGGGAGGGTGGAGGGGGCACCCTAGCCTCTCTGCCATGGCTCGATGGAGAGTATCCTTGGGGCCTGATAGGGCTCTGTATAAGGAACTTGTCTTAAAAATAGCAATGATTTTTGTTGACAAGGTTTTATCAAACTTTTTATAATAATTACTTATGTATAAGTGATTTCTACATATCTCTAAAATAAGGTGATTGGATCAAACAATATAGTATTATACGGAGAGGATGTTTTAGATCTTTACAGTTCTTTTGTTTTATATTGCAGATTTCTCTAGTTTGTAAGCAAATTTCATCAAAACTCCCCCAAATATGAGATGATCCAAGAGCTTAGAGCTAGGGAAGGGGGAAAGTGTTATCGAAAAGAATTTTTTCCAGTTTTCCATCTTTCCAATTTTAAGTACCAGTTACTTTAAAATTTGTTTTAGATAAATCATAAAAGTATTTGTTTTTATTTAATTAATGACAAACTGCATTCTAACAAATATCAAGTTCCCACCAAATCTTTTGTATAACGTCCTCTTGCATAGAATCTCAGATGGGTCTTTCCTGTTGCTACCTGTGAGCAAGATGAGGTTGCGTTAGGTGCTCTTCCTCTGTGCCTCTCATTATTCCCATCATGACCGTTCCTGATGGACATTATTGGGTTTGCTCCCCATTTCAGCCACGTGAACTCTTAACTCTAGTCCATCATCGACTCTCCAGCAGCCAGCACATGGTACACAGAGACACCCAACAAATATTTATTTCTGAATCTCATGTTTTTTGGACCTTGTTCATACTTATCAGTTGATCATTTTTATAAGTTCAAGAAGTGAAAATTGCTATCTGTAAACAACTGCTCCACATAGTGCATTTTATTTTCTTACATATTTTTGATAGGACGACGTCATTTTTCCGACTACTCCCCTTCTCCTTTCTCCTCCTGTGATCATTTCCTCTACCTCTCCTCTTCCTTCCTGTGCCACCCCACCCCCCGTGTTCCTCTCTTGATTTAGTCATGCTCATATATTCAGGAATTAGAAGGCTTTTCTTAAATACCCAGTGTGATTTTGTCTGTGAACCATCACCTTCCTATAACAGTGACTGGTTTCACGGGGGAGTCGTACTCTTAGAGGAGTGTGGTCCTGTCTACCCGAGTTTGGTTTTCATAGGTCCATTCTCTTAAAGTTGATCTTTAACAGCAGGCTCAATGTTTAGCGGTTTTCTTACTGTTTGTCTGCTCCATGGATGCCCTGAAATGGATTTTGAATTCTGAGTATAATACTTATATGTATTAAACATACGTATGAACTGTATTTAAAATCTTCATGAAAGCTCCATCTCCTTTATTTTTGTGCAGTCTTGAGTAGCATATTTCTTTAAGAGATGATAATTGTTATATTCTTGTTAGCTGTAAGCTCAGCTTGAAAACTGAGGCCATCACCTACATACCAGGTGCTAAAATATGTAATTTTCCTATGTAAACACTCTAGCTATAGCAAACGTAATACTAAAACTTTTCCTTTGTTGTCTGTTGTTCCGTTGTACTTAATTCAGAATTTGGTCATTATGATTTTTTACGTTTCATATATTAGCAATACTTTGTTAGAACATCACGTTTAATGGGAAGCAAATAATTTATTGCTAAAAGTGATTTGCGTGGCAAAATGTAGCTGCTGATTTTCTTAAATTTGCTAATAATTCCAAATAATTTAGTCTAGCAACCAAATCTTACTCCTATAATGTTGTCTCTACTGCATCTAGCCAGAATGTCACAGATCTTCTCCCAGAGGGATCAAAGAACCAGATTCTCTCTCTCAGAATAGGCTTGTAATGCCTCGGTAGAGCAAGGATAGGGGAGAATATATACATGAGTGGAAGGGCCCTGTTAAGTCAAACCAAGTAACGTTCGCTTGAGTTTGATCCTGGAGTCTAAAGATGACTTTAGTCGGTCTTGGGACAGAATGGAGGAAGATTTGCTTTCGGAGCAGTGGCCAGCGGTGCTGATTAGAAAAGGAGTAGCTGTTTATCTCCGAGATTCTCATGGCTGGAATTCTGTTGTTTTTTAGGGGAATCTACTTGGTAATGTGAGATTAATTTTTTAAAACAACCAGTTTTTATTAGCAGAGATGAACAAATTTAAAGGCCTAGTAGGCTGCCAGGAAAAGGTTTCTCTGACTCATGAAATGGTTATATGGTAGCTGTCTGAAAGAGCCTCAGAGATCAACAATTGTTTGTCTTTTTAAAAATCTAGTTAAATAGGTTGGATCAGGTAGTAATTAATTTTTTGTTAACCCATCTGGTTCCCAGGTTTATTGGAATTTCATCTAATGTAACCTTAAAGACTGTGCCTGTCACTTTAATTGGTTACTCTTATCGCTGGCTGGTTAGAGTAACCAGGGGAATTTTATTTAAAGAAACAAAAAAAGAGAGAGCAAGAATGCCAGACCCACTCCAGTGAATGCTAGTACTCTGGGGTAGAGAACCCAGGAATCTGTTTTAAGAAAAGTCTTACCAGTGATTCTCATGATCAGCAAGGTTTCTTATCCTTAGAATTGAATTTCGGGGAATTACTTTTCTCTGCTCCCATCTTGTGTCTGCCTTTGTTCCTAAGAATATAGTGAAATTATTTTATTTCTGCTTGCTTTTGATACCTTTAATATGTATCACAAGAATCACATTTTCCTCATTTTTGTATGAAAACTATTGTTTCTTCAAGTAAGAAAATAAGATTTCAAATGCATATGTTGTCTCTTCAGTGGCCACATAAGTCCTTAATTGCCCAATCATCACAGACACAAACTGCAACAGAAATATAAAATAGGGTAGGCAAAACTGTTAAGATCTTATTCACGTAAAGCCAGTGGTAAGTTACGCATTAGAAGTAAGTCGAGTGATTTCGGGGTTGCCCTTAGTCCTTCAGGTCTCTAGGGAACTCTTGTACAAATTGCTGATTCAGAAAATCATTACTCTGGTGGCTCAAGTGGCACTTTAGTGGCCTTAAAGAGTTATTTGACACACCTCCCCAAACAGCTAAGTTATCCCCATGATTATGTTGATTAATTGCACACTCTGTGGAATTAGTGTTATTTTCAATGAAAGATTTTCCTGCATTCGGAAAATAAAGCATAAAACTCATGTGCTTTAATTTGATAATATTCGCACATCTCCTAAGCATAGCATTGAGTGAGGGGGATTATTTCGGCTGTTGTTGTGTAGGGCACGTGAATATACGTAAGGCAGTATTTTTATTCTGCGTTAAGAAAGCAGTTTTTGATCTACTCCAGGATGGCCACTCAAAACGTTTATCAATTCTAACATTTTCATCTATCAAAGAACTTGAGAACTCCTCTTTGACTTACTACAAATTGAGTTAAAATTATTTGAGGGAGAGTTGTGACACAAAGGGAGAAGACAATATATGCTGGTAACTCATCTAGCATACGGCAAAAAGAGGTGGCCCAGTGTAAGAACAGGCTTTGGTACTGGAATTGAAAGTTTCTGTTCTCGCTTCATCTCTTTAATATCTGTATAACCTCTTTTATTTGTATAAGCCGGTTTCCCTTCCTTAATTTTAGTGACCTCATCTATAAAAATAGAGATTTAAATGTCCATCTAAGGAGTTCTTAGGGTGTGTTGTCTTAAGTGATGCAAGTTAAATTATTTGGCTTACTGTACGGTGACTTATAAATGTAAGCGCTTTACGGAGAATCGAATAATGATTCTGAACCATGAGCAGCCCCCCAAAATGATGAGTTTTGATGATGCCTCAAGTTAATCAGCGTATCTGGGATCTTAGTACGCCCACTGTTGTGAAGGCAGCACAGTGTCTAGAACGGGAGGAGGTGCATCGATGATGAAATGCAGCCAAAACTCATCGTTTTCCAGAATCGGAGCTATAGGTCATTACTGAGTATTCCATTTTAATGATTTAAGAACATCAGTGAAAAAGAGGACTAATGCTTGTCTTTTCTGGGGAAATGACTAGCTTTCTATTTCTCGTTATTCTTTGCTACATACTATGTGCCTAATCACCTTTTTCCTCACTTTTTTTTTTTCCCCCTGTTCTCAATGTAGAGGGAAAGAGGAGAATTTTCTATGGCATGAAATGACTTGTTTATCTGCTAGAATTGAGTTCTAATTGTTTTGTCATTAAATTTACTAAATTTGGATTTTTTCATGCCTGTGGATGAAGACAGAGTTGTCTTGCTGTATGTAGTAAGATTCTGTAGGAGAGAACCAATGTTCTATGAATTTTAGAAATCAAAAGAATAACATCAACTTCTGTTTTCTTACAAACCCAGACTCTTCCCTCTAAATGAGGATCAGGGATAATTAAGATTGACCAACTAGTTAGAACAACAAAGGTGTATCTCATAGAAATATCAGAAAAAGTAAAAAATGTTTTTAGATCAATTTAAATAAAATTTAATTTTTTAAATTTACATTATTTATTTGATATAAAATCGCAAACACATATTAACCCAATACGTCCTTATTGTTACGTTTTTTATAATAGTAGCTCCTCAGGTTCCTTGGGACTCGTATTTAATAGACAAAAAGGTAGGGGCTGGTATGTGTATTCAAACAAATTTAGGAACAATTACATTAAACTAAATTAAGTGTCTTCATTACAGGACTTTTCAGAAGCTTTAAAATGCCAAGATACAATGTAAATTTCTGGGGGAGGGATAGAGATAGCTTGTAACATATGCTGGGCCCTTTTAATTAGCTTTCCTTTTGTTTTCTGGAGCTGGTTGTGGGCTTACTATTCCATAGAAGACACTTGTGAGCGATGCTGTGTTGTCCTATATTATAATTATAGTTTTACTTTTACTCTTTCTCTTTGCATTTTAAACAATCATATTCTTCACATAGGGAATGTGTAGCGATGCAGCTTCCTGCCATGTTTTTGCTAATTAGTTGCTTCGTAGAGTTAACGTGGAGATCATTGTAGTTTATTGTATGATGCACAAGTTCTGGTGTATAAAGTACCTTGAGACCTTTTAGGAGTATGACACCATGTAAATGTAAATTATCGTCACCTATAAGACACTTTCATTAATTTCATATCAAATTCATGAGTGTTTTGAGCTCTGAGATTTAAGTGTTCAGTACTTGGCTTCTTGCTTATTTATATATTTTCCCCCCAGAGTTTAAACAGCAGCAGCACAGAACAGTGCTAAAAGGGGCCCAGCCTTTGGAATCAAATAGCCAGGATTTGAATCCTGGTTTATCACTTACTTCCTGTGTGATCTTGGGCAATTTTTGTATCTCAGTTTCCTCATCTGTAAAATGGTATTCATATTACCTGACTCATGGGGTTGTTGTGCAGATGACATAAATCAGTCTACATAAGCCCTTTGCAATGAGGTAATAATACATGACAGGGACTCAGCTATTCTTATTTGAGCAAGGGGAGCAAAGAAAAGGCAGGCATGGTAAAGGTAAAATAACTCTAAATAATAACCTTATGTATATATTCAGAACCAGTAAGAATTGCAGTGTTTGTTTAATGAAATAGTCTTCTCAATATTAAAAAAAAAAAAATGAATAGGTTGGTGTTGGGGACAAGGACAGAGATTTGATGAGTTCCCTAGTTTGATAGCTGGGAACAAAAGGCTCATTCTTCATTTCCCAGAATGCGGATTAACAGTGAAACAGCCTTGCTTGGTATTGTCCTGCAGCATTAGATAATTTTCTATCAAGGATTTTCAAGGGATATGTTTCACTTTATGGGTGCATCTTTTTCAGTGATAGGTAAAATATATACTATTTATATATAATTTTAAAAGTGGCTTTTTAAGAATGAAAGGCTAGAACCCCAAACATGACCTTGTCATTATCCTACTGGTCAACCACCAGTGGGCTCTTCTGCGTCACAGCCCACCTCCAGAAATCATAGCATCAGTGAATTGTTCTTGTCTCTCAGTCTTCCCATGCAGATTAGAAGTGTCTGGTGTAGCCATCTACCAAAGGCAATAGTTCTTAGATGCAGCCCTGTGAATGAATGGACTTAAGAGACATTTTTTTCTTCACGTAATATTTTCATTCTCATCCAATTCCCTGGGCAGTTCCTACAATAGGATACTTTGGATATATTGAAAGAAAAATTATAAGTCCTGGAAAATTATAGAATATAAAATTATTAAATTTGGAAATATATAGGCATTTGTTAACCATACTTCCCCCAAATAAAAAAAAATTGTTTTTTTCTTTATCATTCTTGGGCAGCAATATAAAGGGTTACTGAATAGATCAGCAAAAATATCGGTCTTAAAAAAAAAAATTGAAAGTAGCTTACGGTGTGTTTTCTGCTTAAGTTAGTTTTTGCAGGGCACCAGAAGAAGCAAGTGAATTCTTTATTGATTGCCAATTGGTGTCATTTTTTAATAATTAAATTTAAATATAGGATTTAGCAGCCGATGGGTTCAGTTTGGACGGAACACGTGTTGACTTTCTGGGTGGTTCGCTCACTGTAGATGCCGACTTACTCCAGAGAAGGGCTGCACGTTGATCCCCTTTGTCTCTAGAAGGATTGATGGACGGATGTTGTGTCTGCTCATTTACAGCGTTTTTCTTGTTTAATTTTTAAAATTGTGACACAGTATTACATGTTCCTTGTATACATGATTTTTGCAGAAGGAAGTTGTTTAGCCAATATGTCGACTCAGTTTGTGAAATCCTCCCTGTAGCTTTCATTCAGCCTTCAGTGCACCACTCCATTAGGTCACATCATCCGTTTCGTGCACGGCAAAGCGTCACCAGCAGCAAAATTTAACATTTGGTCCTCTTAGGTATAAAAATGAATCAAATGCCTGACAAGATTTATTTCTGGTACATAATTCAGAATATCCCCCGCACCACCACACACCCTTTCTGGGCTTATGACAAACGTTACTAACGGATACTTTTAGTTTTTAAAATATGTACAACAGTACTTCATGCAGTAAAAGACTTGAGCGATTAATGCTACCCTTATGCCTCTTTTGAGTAGTTTTAGCCATGGGGCTTGGCACTGCCACCATTGTCTCTGTGCCAAAAAAATATCCGCAGCGGCTGTCGCATTCTAGTACTGGAGGGTTGTCTCGAAAACTCCACAGTGACTGCACCGCATTTGTTCATCACTGCTATCTCTTTTAAATATTGGAAAAATAGAATCTTTAGCTCTTTCAAAGCTCCGTGGTGGTTGTGAGGATGGGGGAGGCGAGTGGCAAAGAATGGAAGAGAGGGGGGAAAGAAGCTGTCTGCACCAGCCAGTTGGTGTAAGTGACAAAAATCCATGCCCGACATAGAGTAAACACAGATATTTAGGAGCTTTTGTGTTCATGAGCATAGATAGTTACTTAAGAATCCTCCTCAAACATGTTATCAGCGCTCTTGAAAATTTTATTATCTGAAACAAATGTTCCAGTGAATTTTAAGCAGAAAATCAACATCAAGACCCTAGCTAATTTTTAATGGACAATTTACACAAAAGACATATTTATTTTCCTAGAAACCGAGGTGTCATTGTAAAATGGCTGCTTTTTGTCATTAGGAAATGATAGGAATGGATATAATACATTTCAGAAGGTGCTTGGGTTTATCCACAGTCCCTGATTATTTTGCTCCCAAACAGGGGTTTGGGCTCCGAGGGCAGATTTATAGTTGAATTTGGGAACAAAAAGATGTAATAAAGTTAAAGGCATACACTATCAGAATGAAATGTGTTCGCTCGTGATTTCTGGAGCGATCTATTTGATGGTAAAAGTGGATGGTATAGATGAAATCTTTACAAGGAGCCTAATCCTAAAAAAAAAAGCGCACCTCCCAGCCTCCCGCTGGCTGCACTGCCTCTTTGGTACCTCGCAGACTTCGACAGAGTCCTGGACGGGTGCCCATTGATGTCATGGAAACACTCAAATTACTGAGAATGATTCATGTCTATGCTGGTCTCTTATCCTCCCCCACACAAACAGGAGTAGATTTTTAACCCTGACAACTTGTAATTTGCAGTGCGTTTATTTTTGTATCTGGATAAATATTTTTTAACAAGCAAAATTAAGATTAAGCAGTCTGTATCTGATATGATAGTAAAGAATGCTGGGCCCATGTAACCAAGAGTACTTTGGGGAATCTATGCAGCATGAATTCATATTTTCTCATCTTTCCCTCCTCCTTCTCTCCCTTCCTACCCCCTTGCTCTTTCCATTCTGCCTTCCCTCTCTTTATTTCTCTCCTTTCCTTTCACTTCTCTCTCCCATTTATTCTCATTCATATTCTTATATTCTTCTCCTCCCTCCCTTTCCCTCTCTCTCTTCCTCCCTTCTCCCTTCTCATCCTTACTATATGCACTAACATTCTAGCTTTAAAATAATAAATGGAATAGCTCTAACTTAAATATATATCTAAATTGAGACAAATTCTGATAGAAAAATTCATCTCTCTGAGGTATATGTGCTGGATTCGAGTTGGGAAATAATGCCAGGTGGTGCAATTCTGCAGGGGATAGCTTCAGTGATCCCTTCCAGAGAAGGAAATAGATAGCCTTCCCTTCTTCAAACTGCATTTTACATTCAATTTTTAGAAATTACCCAAAACAGGGTACTAGATGTTTAATTTCCTAGGAAGTCAGGGAATACTCTACAATATCTGTCTGTCTGTCTTTCTGTCTATCAAGTATCTACCTACCTACCTACCTATCATCTATCTATCAACTATCTATCTATCTATCTATCTATCTATCTATCTATCTATCACCTATCTTTCTACCTTTTTGCCTGTCTCTTTACCTACCTCTCTACCTGCCTTTCTAGTTGTTAAATAAGTGAATATAGTGTCAAAGTTAATTACGGTGCAGTTGTATTGAAGCTTTTAGGATGCAGGAGCTTAATGAGAGTTGTATGTCATTTGATTGCTTATAAAGGTTGAGTCTTTTTGTTAGTGATATTTGTAAAGAGAAGTTAAAGGGTATCTATAGGTTATATTTGACTCACACAGAAGAGTAACAAATATATCTGTATGACCATTTGTACTGCCGAAAAGGTAAATGAACCTTTTCTTCAGTGTAAAATCCTCATACAATTAAAGTTATTCTCTTAGATCTCCCAAGACCGACAGTTTGTGACATGATATCCTGTTTCATTAGAATTGAAACTGATATGGGCATTGATTTTCTACTTTGCACTGAGCTCTATACCAGAAATGAGGTATGGGGATATTTTCTCAAGTTTGAGATTCATTGAAATCAGTAGAAAAGTTAATACTGGGGGACAGAGGGTTAATTTTAAGACTCGGGTATGGCTTTCTTTGAAAATCATCTTCCATTTTATATATATAGTGACTTAGATACAAGGTACACTTTTGAAGAGATATAAGATTTATTAACGATGCATTCTGTGTGTGGTGTCAGGAAGGCATAAAATTATAACATTGTTATTGAACTAAAAGATAAAAGAATGACTACTTTTACTTTTAGCATTTTTGTTGCCTTGGGTTGAGAGGGGAAATTTTAGGAGTTGTAAACTTTAGACAGATACCTATTCATCCCCACAAAATACTAGTTTTGAATTTTCCCATTGAACAAAGAATAGTGTAGTCCTAGGTGTAAAGTACAATGTTCCTTTAAACTCTAGTCCCTAAGAAAGTATACTATCCTTGAGTCTCAGGTGGGGTAGGGTTCACGTTCTGGATCCTGGGCCATGTCACTAGCCCCTTTTAATGTCCTGGTATGGATCAATTTTCTGTGATGACTCCTCCTATGTCACTAACTAAACTCAACTGCTTAGATCTCTTGTAATGTGGTTTCATTGTCTTCCTTGCTAATTATTAAAGCTAAACATACTTTTAAAAGAAACAAATGAGCAGCCTTAATTTTACCCTTTGATGTGATCACATAGCATCTGAGGCTGTATGCATCTCTGTAAAGCTGTCTACAGATAAAAAATTGTGTTGTTTGAATGGGAACAAGATCTTCACATTCTATTATCTCATGTCCTGCTGGACCTACGGGTAGAATATGAACTTGGGTTCAGAGTGGGCAATTTTTCAAAAATCCTCTTTCCCAAATGTAAATTTCATCATCCTGATCGTGATGTGATTTACTCCTGGGAAAGGGAGTTTAAAAACAAAAAGAGAGAGAAAGAGATAGAGTCCCAGAATTTTGAATAGTTTCTTTGCTGTATTCACCATCTGGAAAGCCTTGATTGATTAGCTTTGGCCTCACCATTAAGTGTCAATATAATCAATGGGAATTACTAGACTAGGGTCATTACATAGATAATTTGCCTGCTGTGTAAATAAAAATGAAATTGTTTAAATTTTGTGAGAGAGAAAGAAAGTGAAAATAAGGAACAAATTGTTTGTTAGAGAAAGTGGAGGCCATTGGAATGACAGTTTTTGGAAGTGTGGAGCAGTTTGGCTAAGAATAGGAATGAAGGATATTTTTTTCCAGTTTATCATAGCCAGAGTG
Source organism: Pteropus medius (assembly GCF_902729225.1). Lineage (NCBI taxonomy): Eukaryota > Metazoa > Chordata > Mammalia > Chiroptera > Pteropodidae > Pteropus > Pteropus medius. The sequence goes on from NW_024340849.1 coordinate 14,557,129, forward strand.
AGGAAGTGTTATTCCTTCTCTTGCTTGCATACATTGCCAGTAGTGCCTACTTTACGTATGTAAACATCGGAGAAGAGAGGTAGATGTCTGTTACCTGGAAGAGATTTTTTTAAAAGGAAAAACACAATTTATAGTTTTTTGTTTGTTTGTTTGTTTTTCTCTTGGCAGGTAAAACAGAAAGGGGCTCATACTCGTCTTATGGGAGAGAATCAAACTTACAGGGTTGCCACCAGGTAAGTGAGAATCTCGCGTGGGGAAGGGGTGAGAGAATTAACCTGGTGGATCAGTTTGTTTTGTAAATTAGATCATACATTTTAGACCGTGAGACTAAGATGCCCTGAAAGTCTGCCGATGCCTCTTTCTTTTAAAAAGTAATGAAGTGACACAGAGCTTGGAAGTGATAAACACCTCATCTTTAGATCTTTGGCATATCAGAACTACATTCACTGGCTTGTTTTTATTTTTTAATCCATCAGCCGGTACCAGTGGCACTGTTTGCAAACCAGCGATGTCGGTTAAAGTGGTTCTCTCAAAAGAGTTTATTTGCAATTAAGAACTTAAGAATTTCTTACACTGGAAATACTTTGTGTAGCCATTTGTCAGACCGACCTGGGTTCGGGTGGCTATTGCCCTAAATTATAGTTTTCATAGGGGCTGTATGATGTTGTGTGAAAACAGGGTTGTATTGAGGGATAAAAATGTCTGTGAAAATATGATTTGTTGTCCCTTTTTGTTTCTGAATTGTTTTTGGCTGGAAGTCAAGGCCAGCAGGCTAACAGCAAAGCCGTCTCAAGGGAAGCATGCGTGAGCTAGAAAAATAAGAGTACTTTAATTAAATAATAAAATGCCAGTGTAATACAAAGGTACAGCATGTGTGTGTGTGTGTGTCTCTGTGCACTCTCCATTTGCATACTTTTAAGTCTCCAGAGAAAGCCCAGTTCTAAAAATACTATCAAGAGCCAAAAGTATAAGCTTTGTTTCAAGACAATTGAGATTTTATCGATGCTTTTTAAAAAAAATTTCAGTATCGGTATTAATCATATGTTTAAAATCGTTTTCTTTCTTTTCTTTTCTTTTTTTTTTTAAAGATTTAGGTTTTCTTTTTATAAATACATTGGCTTTTTACTTTGGAAAACTCTTGATAGAATTTAATAATCCTCTTTAATATTCAAAGCCTTCTAGTGTTTTATTATTCACCCAAACAGAATATATGTTCTTTCTGTGTTGGAAAGAGAATTCTTATTCTCTTGAACCCTCGCGCCCTCCAGTTTTCTCTAATGATATGGAAAAAAAAATCCACTTAAAAATCTTAAAATGACTGTTTAATGTATCCTGAAAAATGCAAGCAGTTTTAGTAATTAAATAGAGCCTGTGAAGGAGGTTTCCTTTTCGTATCAGTCATATATCACTAAAGGTGGAATTCTGCTGGGTTTTGTTTGTTTTGTTTTTTTTTTTCCTGGTTATATTTGCATTTTTAAAGTTTACTCCTTTGGCTCAGCCACCAATGCAGTCTTATTCAGCTTCTAAAAGATTTGTTGCAATGAGGTGCATGGTGCTTGGTTAAGAACTAACTCCTGCTGCACAAGCTGCAGACTCTAGTTCATGGCAGTTTGTTTGGAAAGAATTCTGCAGGAAAGACATTTACAGCCATTCCAGTGCAACGGAAACATCTTTGGAATGTGAGTGCAAATGTTCGGGGTAGATAGCTTGGGCGACAAGCCTCCCAGTGCCGAGTCTCTGGTGTAAAGCTCTCAATTCCTGCAGAAGAGCCTGTTCCTGTATATCTGTTTTCTGAGGGTCAAGGCAGAGGTCGTTAGAGTTTTGGGGAGAAGAAAGTTGACAACATCCTTCCTTTCTGCAGATGGTCATGGCAGAGGTCTCTGTTTTGCTGGGCCTCTTTTTCTGGTCAATGAGAGAATAGGCTTCCTCGCCCCTGTATCCTTTCTTACTAATAGGAATTGGCGTGATTCCTCACAGACACAAGATTTCCTCTGCTGAGTAAGCGCGAGGCCCCTTCACTTGTGAAAGCACCATCCAGACCGCGCGAGTCTGTCTGTGTCTGTGCGGGGGCACAGACCCTCCCTCAGTTTGTGGGAATACTTCCCTCGGGTGAAACTGAAGTTAATTTTTTTGGCACACACAAGGTGAGAAGTGGAAAGGGGCAGAGGGTGGAGTACAGAGGTGGATGGACTGGCATGTGATGGCTGAATTTCTGGGCCTGGAGAGCTTCCTTTTGAGACATTCATGTCCAGGAAAATTCTGTCGTATACAGGAGTATGATTGCATATGCTTTTCTTAAAAACTTCATACTGTAGATGTGGAGTGTGGATTCTTTCATTCTTATTTCTGCTTCATGGTTGTGAGCCTTGCAAGAACTGACTATCTCTGTGCTTAGCATGATCTCAGCAGTATCCATAAACAGTGTGATCACTGGTGGATTAAATAAAAGAGCGAAATTTTGGAAATTCCTTGATTGAGGAAGTAGGAGCTGGAGAAGAAAAGTGTGCATATTCTGCTTTCTGTGAAATTTGAGAATAGAACAGACCATAGCGTGTTTTCCAGTGAATGGGTTTCTCTGGCCGAATTGTTTTTTTTTTGAATCCCTGTCTCCAATATCAGCTATGCAAACCAAAAAGAAAGGCAGAGTCTTGGTGTCTTGGGCTTCAAGTCTAAGTAGCAGATCACAGCTGAAATGATTCCTCTCTGTTTGGCAAGGTGAGTGACTTGCACGGAGGGGAAGCTTTCTTTTGTTTTCTCCATCGTGGGGCATGGGGTGGACAACCTTTAGATGACAATGCCCTAAGGGGCTCCACGAGCCGCTTTATCGTATAATGACAGTGTATCCTGTGGACTGAGGATGAGCACTTAGGATGAGCACTGTTACGTGTGAACTTGCTTATTTCAGTCCCAATAATAGCCTTTTGTTTAGTGTAGAGAAATAGTGGTGGTAAGCAACAGGTAGCTTTCAAAACACTGTCCTGACAAACATATGTATTTTGTTTCAAAAATGTATCAGGTTCAAAAATTTATATATGTATATTATGTTTCTCTTGAGGATTTAACACTAATAGTGATAGACATGTGGATATTTTTAAAAAGTGAATATTTTAGCCGAAAATCAAAAACCGGCACGTCCTTTATTATCAATTAAATTATTTTCATTAAAAATAGTAATGTGATAATATGAATTTATTAATGCACTTCTACATAAAATTATTGGAAATTATCGTGGTGACTTTTTCAGACTTTTGAAATTGTATAGAAAATTAACCAAAAGACAAACCAAAGCAGCCAAACGGACTTTTTTTAGTTCTCACTAAATATGGCAAAACTAATTTAAATCAAATTGGGGTACGGAAATCACACCCAGGCTTAAAATGTTCATGCCAAATTGCAACTTCCTACTACTTTTACTGGCAGAGAAAATAAAATTTATAATGGAAAGTCTGACAGAAATAAAAATGAGCGGAAATAAAGTTTTTCTCAAGATAGTCCAACCTTAATATGATAATCAATAGCTAATATAACGAATGAGCATGACTGCAGAGGACAGAAGGAAAAAAAAAATGCCGTTTGCTTTTGGCCTCTTCTGCTGATTTGAATAGGATGTTTGGCGATTGCAAACTTTTTTTTTTTTTTTTTTATCTTGCTGAGATCTGTTTTTTGAATGAGATGATGATGTCAACACAAATGATTGTTATGGCAGAAGTTTTCCCTTAAATGGAAATTCAGCATTGATTATCAGAATTGTTTTGTTTTTCCTTTCTGGGATGTAGCCCAAGTCTAAACAATGGTTTTATTATTAAGCAATGGTGTGTGTGTGTGTGTGTGTGTGTGTGTGTGTGTGTGTGTGTGTGTGTCTGTGTGTGTCTGTGTGTGTGAGATATGGAAAGCTGGGCCCTATCTGAGACCCGTTAAGTTCGATTCTTATGAGTTGGGCCTTAGCTTTTCCCCCAAGTGATTCTAATGTGCAGCTAGGTTTGGTGATTTCCTAGAATGTTCTATGGGAGTATACTGTATTTTAAAGATTTGTGTTCAAAATCTGGTATTATTATTGACCTTGAAAAAGCTTTCAGACTACTTGCCTTAATTTGATTATTCAAGACATGGAAATATATGGCGTCTATACTTCATTTAACAGGCAGTGAAAATTAGTAATATGCTGAAAATCAGTAAAATGTCTTGAAATCTTTATACAAAATTCCATAACTGAATGTCCCAGTCCATATCTTGTTTTCTCTAGTGAAGTCCAAGGCTTTAACCTCATCCACATTCTTTTTCTTTCTCAGCAAATAATCAAATAGGTCTGTGCTGATAAAGTTATTTGATGTTTAGATCGTAAAAACCAGCAGGATTTAAGAATTAGGCCTAATCTTGAATACCTTTGTTAAATTTCAGAAACTTTGAAGCTATTGAGGAAACAGACTTTATATATTATTTAGTTTCCTCATAAACCTAGTCATTTTTGATTCATTGAAATTAAATGTAGAATTGGTTCTGAAACATACTACACATATTTTTCTTTGAATTATTTTTATTTTTGATACAAAATGAATGATAAATTACTTAATTATAAAATTTTTGTCCCCTTTAACTTTTTCTTAACTAAAGTCATAATAAAAAAGGTATAAGCATAAAAGACATGAAATCCTTTTTCTTTGTTAGGTCTCGTGTAAGCAGAAATGCTTCTTGTTTTTAATTTGACATTAGGCTTAAGTGTTTATTCACAGTGTGCAGTAATTCAGTCCAGGTCCTGCGCATTCTTCCTGGGACCCTCTGCCGTCCATGGACTGCGCTATGTGCTGTGCTTATGTACTGCTCTAGCGCTCCGCTTCACTTCATAGTGCTTTTAAAATTTACCATTATTTATGTCTATCGAATGCTGGTTTCCACCAGGATTCTGTAAATCCCTGGAAGGCAGGGGCCATGTCAGCTTTATCTTGAGCTGGGGGGACTCTGTGCCCAGCCTAGTGAGGACTGTAATGACCTAATGTTTACTTCTCCAGCATCACTTTTAGGAACCATCTCGAAAGTAAAGTCTCAACAATGTACGAGAACCACATAGTGAGCCTCATTTTCATGCCTACGGAAACCAGAAAATCATACCCTCTCAAAGAAAGTCCTTAACTTGCTATATGGACCCTAGAGTGACCCAGAGACCCTATCATGGAGAATCCCTTGTCACTCACTTTCTAGGAGCTGAGCACTAGCCTGGTGGCCTCACTGTTCTAGGCCTGTACATTCCGAAAAGAGTCAGTGAGGGAATTATGGATGTTCTGTATTTCTGGTGGATGTGTTGTTGGAACCAAAGGTCAGAACTCAGGCTTGTCCTTTTTGAATGTGCTAGTGTGGATGGTGGGACAGAATATTTAAAATTCTGACAGTTCCAGATATCACAGGGCCTGAGTTGACGGTGCGTATGCCATTGTGACCCTGGCTCTGAGCGCTGTTTGTCGAGCAGCAGCACGTTTGTTTTAGAGCATAGCTGTGGGTGTACCCCTCTTCCAGCAGCCACCCAAGACCCACCGTAGGGGATGATGGAGCCATTCTTTCATTGCTTTGGTTAACAGATATTTATTGGCCCTCTAGTGATGTGTTAGGTACAATGGAGAAAAACAAAGGAAAGCTCATCTGGATATTAATGGGGAGAATCAAGCTCCATGTATCTAATTAAAACATTTTTTTTAATCTTATAGTATATATTTTCAAATACTCACAAAAGTTGAAAAAACTTTTGAAGAAAGGCATATACTCACCATTACATTAAATTGTTTTTAATATTTGTTATATTTTAATGTGCATATATATATATACATATTTTTCAGTGAATGATTTTTAAATGGCAGATCTAATAAAATTTCACCTCTAAATTTTTTTATCATGTATGTCTTAAAATTAAGAACACGTGCCTATTTAACTAAAAATATGATCATCACCCCTAACAAAATTAACAATAGTTTCCTAATTTAATACCCAGTCTGTATTCAGATTTCTTCAATTGTCTCATGAAAATGTCTTTAATAGCTTTTTTTTGGCATTGCATTTATGCATGATATTTGGTTTCTGTGTCTTTTTATAATTTCTTTTCTACTAGAGCAATTTCTATAATTTTTTTGAATGATTATTTTCCTTAAAGTGATGAGGCCAGTTGTTTTGAAAAATATGCCCTCCCTTCTAGAATTGTCGGATTGTTTCTTTGTGGTGCCGTTTAATTTGTTACTCAGTATCACTTGTCTTGCCTACAAACTGAAAATTAGGTCTAAAGTCTTATTCTGATGAAAGACATTTTTGGCCTGAGTATTTCATAGATGATGCTATGTGCTGCATATTGCATTCCATCCAGACACATATAATGTCAAGTTATGTTGCTATTGGTAATGCTAACTTTAATCACTTGGTAAAAATGGTACCCTCTACCCTCCTCCCCCTTCTCTCCCTTGTAAATAAATCTTTCCCTTCTGCAATTAGCCAACAATCTCTGTGTTGATACTTCATCATTGGGCAGTTATCCTTATGCCCCAACAAGCTTTGACCTGTTGGTTTTAGCATGCATTAATGAAGCTTGCCTGAATCAGAGGTTTTTGAACTAGTGATTTTTTAAACTCCATCATTCGTTTTATATTTATAGCTATCATTCTTCTGTAAAGAACTTTCTTTCATTGTTCATTTTAGCATTGTCAATTTAAGTGCTTCATACATATACAAGTATAATGTTAATAATCTTTACATTAAATATGGTCCCTTATCTGGAGAATACTGGGAGCCTTAAAGCCTTCTTCAAATCTCTTAAGATATATTGATAAGAAAAGTAGTTATGGCTCAGGCTAATGGTTAGAAGCACTTTAATTGCAAGAAGAAGAAGGTGATTATAGGTATGTTTCCTTGCAAACTAAACTCTAGTATTTTTTAATTTTCTTTTTTTTTGTTGTTGAAATTTGGAACTTTGCGATAATCTCTGTACCTCTAGCGGAGAGATTAATGTTGCCACAAGCACTGGAGTTTCTGTAGGTTCTCATTTGCCCCTCTAATTTTAGTAATTATTCTTAAAGTTCTCACAAGGTTGACCATCGGTGGCTGACCGACGGAATCTAGTGGGTGATGTGATGTTCAGTGAAGTTGCTCTATCAATGATCTTTGAGAGCACAGCTCCAGCCCCTTCCCCAGTCCTGTCACAACCCACGCATGGCTGATGACTGAATGTCAAAATGAATAAATATCTAAGGGTTCGTTCAGGCTTAATTTCGAGGAAGGCTAGAGGACTAATATTAGGTGCCAGTATAAACTTCCAAGGCCATTATTATAATTCTCAATTAATAACTAAGAAAATGATGCTCAGAAAAGTAAAGCAAGACAACCCAAGGTCCAACCCCACGTAAGTTTCAGAACCAGGCTTTGAACTCTAAAACGTCTGATTTTAAAGCCAGTGCTTGTCCAACTGGGGTTTCCTGCTGTCCGAGCGCCCGATGAGGTATCTGGGCTCAGAGGTCGGTGTTAGAGCCCAACAGGAAAACCACTTTGGGGAGCTTCCGGCCCCACTGCAGACCCGGGCCTAACACAGTGCGGAACGGAGGAGCTTCACTCAGGTCTGCTCTGGGTGGACTAGAATTCTGAATGCAGTTGGTGCGGGGAGGCAAAGAAGTGGGGGCACACTGCTCCTGAACACTCAGCCTTTTTTTTTTTTTAAGTAAACCACATGTGTCTATATGAATAAATATTCTTTAACATCCTCAGAATTAGCATATGCAATTTAATTAAAATCAATGAAGATTTTCTGTGAAAACGGGTAGAATATGCCAGTTCACATTTTAGCATGAATACTTGCTTAAAAATGTGTCGATTATATTTGGGCCTTGCTTTTTGTGCAATGCGGGCTGAATATGGTTTGCTATTACACAAATTTGGGTTCATCATAGATCCAATTATTCTTCCAAAAATACAAGAACTACTTAGATGATATTCTGAAATAATACCTTTGACAAGCTCTTAAATGTGACCCAATGATTTTTTAATGATGGCATTTAACTCATATATTGTGAAATATATGAAATGACAAGCATGTGTTAGAAGCATAGGCAAGTTTTATCCAATAAACAGTTCAAGACAGCTAGTGCATAAAAAAAAAACATTGAAATTGCTTTCAGATGATTTTTCTGAGACACCAAAGAAATAGAGTTCTGTTATCCAAACTGAAATTTCTCCAGAATCTTGAAATTAACTTCTGTCTTCTTATGAAAAGTATTCAGAGGTTTTAATAACTACTAATAATTAGGACTACAGTTCATCTCTATATTTTTGATATGTAAAAAAGAAAGAAGAAAACCAATTAATGACCAGACAATTTAACACTAAGATACACTTGATAAAATTTAATGTTGAAATATATCTGCGCATCACATAGAAATCTGTATAGCCCTATAGCTTCTTTCCATAAGAAAGATAATATACTCACACAATTCAGCATCAGGAAAACTTTTCAATATGAAATGACAGAAATATTTATTCCTTTGTCTACGGTCATGCTTGAAATGGTTCCATCATTAAGAAAATATCTCCTGAAACTCTTACAATTGAAACCCAAGTTAAAATAGTGGGAGCACTGCAAGCTATCAACAAAACCCCATAACTGTTTTAGAAATAAATATGTCAGAAAGGGTCAGGTAGTGAGTCTGCTGCTGTGCCTGGTAGTGGTACCCTGCTTAGAACTGAGGAAACTCATCCTTTGACAAAGTGTGTGTGTTCTGGAGGTTTATGTGGATTTCTTGACATATGCTTTCACTCACAGATAAACTAAACTGAGCTTTCTAAAGCAGGGACCTTTTATGTTCAGTGTGTTATTTATTATCTAATGGAAGTGGTTTCCTGGGAAAAGAAATCCAGCAAGAATACATAGTTGCATTTGCTTTAACATTTCTAACACAAAAGTGTTCTTTCATGGTATGGCACTTATTTTTTGTCTGACATTTTTGTACTTCGTTAATAAAGGGAGAAGTCATATTTTGGTGGGATAGCATCTTTAGCCTGGCACTTCCCCAGATTTTACTGAATAGCGTATATATCACCAATGTTATATTCTTATGGTTTTTAATAAAATCTATATATCCCTTGATTCCGTTAACTTATCTTTTCAAAAGATATTTTCCGGTGAAGGATTTCTGTGACTTTTAAAAATAACTAGGTGTATCTTTTTTTCAACCCACCTCAAAGCCACGTTTATGTGAATTTGGAACAATGACAATTCAATAATAAAGTAATTAAGGAAGGACATCATCGAGGTTTTCAAGCAGTGGCCATCTTCTAGAGCTCTAGATGTGGGGGTACCTGTGCGTCGGGGTTTGACTGTACATGCACACAGAATAACCCAAGCTCATTGGTACCGTGATAATGAACAGCAGGGCACTGAATCTTTCCAGTTTTATTGGTATTGTATACAGTAAGTTATTAAATTCCATCTCTGTAATACACCTGCAGTAAAGTAACAAAACATTGCTGCACTTAAGGAACATGTGTGTGTGGTACAATGCCCTCCCCTGTCATTTCACCCCCCCCAACAGCTGCTTACGGATTTCAAGATCCATTGTATATATTCCCTTGAGCCCACCTCTAATAATCGAGACACATCTGCCATTGCAGTATTATAGGCATATGTAGTTTTATTGAAAACTATACCTGTAAAAAAATTAAATAACTCCTACCTCAATTAAATTGGCAAGCTACTTTTTGCAAAGATCATATTGCAGACCTCCTGAGACTCAATGAGTTCATTTTATTCTTATATTACAAATCACTAAATATGTTATTTTTATTTAGCCAAGTTGCTAGCGTTTCTCATGCTTTGATGATAAGTCACTTTCATCTATTCTCACTTTTGTTTTCTGTTTCCCCTTATCTTTACATGCTTAAAAAATAATACCATGCAGGCTTTATGAAGGAAAAATTGAGAGTCTGGCTACAGTAAACACAGGATAGGTAAGGGAGAGAACCCTAGCAGGCAGCTTTAATTCTCACACGATAATTAAATAGATATAAAGGTTACAAAATTGGGATCAAAACTTTAACTCATCTAGTGATTTGATAGAGATTTTTACAAGTTTCTTTGAGATCTGTTTGATTATCATAATGGTAGAATGGGAAATAATATGAAGAGGGAATGAGTTAGTACATCATACAAGCATATGTAGGTGAATTCCTATTGGATTAAATCTCTTACCTTAATATTTACATTTTGTTGAATATTGGGTCAATTATGAATGTCTGTAAAATATTTTTTTTATCTAAACAGGAATAATAGTCAAATATTTGGTCAAATAAAAATATTTCTGAGCATTGCCTCATTCTCACTTAAGGTATGCAGAGTGTCTATATAGTTATTTATAGTGAGTTACTCATGCCAGTGTTACAGTGATTTAGCTAAGAAGAAAAGTTTGTAACTTTGCTTCGTATTATCATAGAAAAGTCAAAAGACAGGGTACCCACTGTGTGAACAGGAAGAAAACGATGTACATTTAATAACATTTGGAAAATGTTATTCAAAAGGGCTGTGCGTGAATGGCCTGAGGGAGTGAGAGATGGATCCCTATCCCCAGCGTGAGCATAGACGTGGAAAAAATAGATCCTTTAGTGACAGTTGAAAGGTAGATGGTTTCACAGAATGAAGTCACTGTGAAATATGAACTAATAGTTGCTGTAGAGAAGGTAAAATATCAAGTAGTATATTGATCACCAGTCATGTTTAAATGATGGATTTTCATTTTTGATAAGAATGTTGATTAAAATTAGTTGTCGTTTGGTTCCACGGGGGGTTACCTGGGCCTGTGAGTTTATGCTCAGTCCGTAATCAGTTATGAGTTTTCTGCCCCTCTCATGGTTCACAAGGATTCAGTGTTTAAAGGCGATAAAAGGCTGACTGCTACATAGGGTCATTGCTTTCAGCTAGGATCCCAAACCCCAGGAGAATCAGAATTTAAGATCTTAGAAGGATTTCTACTTTATAAGTTTGTCAATAGAAAAATACATTATAAATTCTAAACAAACTTTTTGAACAAAACTCATGCACAAGTTGGGGAATACAACTTAATTTAGGCCATACTCCTTTGAAGCCCCATCTACTTAACTCTCTTGCCTTGGATGCGATTGACTCCTGTGGAAATATCTATTACCAATACTTTTGAACTGTGAAGTCTGTTTGTCACATTGAGCTCTGCAACTCTAGAACTGTGTAGAGTGACCGGTATGACACAACATCAGTGGTAAATGATTTGCTATGGACAGTGACATGTGGCAAAGAAGAATATAAACAACTGCTACTACTAGGTATCGTCCCTTAAGGAGTCTTTCTGCATCTCTGCTATTTATCTGTCTCAGCCCAAAAGAAGTCACTAACATGGACCTTTTCTTCTCAGTCCTGCTCCCACTTAGCTACCAAGTAAGATTTGTTTGAATTTATTTTCAGAGTACAAGTCCTGGGTGCCATTTTGTCAATGACAAGAATATATATGTTTGGGATTTTGTATGTAGGGAAAGGATTACTTGTTGATTTTTAAGAGATCTTGTTCTTTATTCCCTTTTGCAGATAACACGTAAACCCTATCATTCCTGGACTCCAAACTGTCTCCATTTCATACTTCATTACAAAGCGGATTTTCATCTCATTGTATCCTAAGTAACTGTACTGTCCTCTAGAGTTTTATAATGTGCCTTCAGAAGCTCACAGATGTCAAGATTGGAGGTGCCTATGGAGTTGCATCCAATATGTCTGTTACCTGGTATAAATAATTTTATCTGTGCTCTAGATATTTATAGATATTGCTCTAGAAATAGAATGCAGACATATCAAATCAGCTCTGTAGAACTTCAGCCAGCAGTCAGAGCATTCTAGAACATTCAACAATAATATATTCCACCACACCTTCACCACACCTGGGTGCTCAGTAAATACTTATTATGGATTAGTACTTTATGCCCTGCCTCCAAGATTATGATACCACTATCTTGGTAGAGGGCTTAAACTAAAAGTATAGTTACCTAATTTGAGACTCTAGCACATAACTTTTCAAATTCATATTCTTATATCTATTTAGATATATTATTCAAAGAGCTAGAGTAAAATTTGGCAATTATTAGATAATTCATCTAAGATGCTGTGCTTTTGACCTTGAATTTATTGATCGAATTTTCCAATAGATTAATTCTTTTCATCTGTGTGCATTGGCTTGGTGACCCAGCCACCATCTGAGACTATTCTGTCTCCCTCACTCCATAAGCCCTCAGTTTTCAGATTTCATCAATTCTGCTTTAACACCAATAAATACATTTTGTCCCCCACACTCCCGTTGCAGTCTCTACTGCTCTACTTACCTCTCCCCCGACCTTCTCCCTCACAATGGGCCACTAGAATGATTGTCTCCACAAAACCCCGATGCTGTTACGGCCTTGCTTAGCATCCCTCCATGTGTAGGCTCTTGGTAGCCTGGTCCCTGTCATAGCCTTCAGCCCCGTCCTTCGCATTCAGCACTCGCATCTTGTGTTCCAGCCATACTAAGCTGCTTGTAGATGGTTCTGTCTTTATAAGAGCCCTTCCGTTGATCTGTAATATCTTCATCCTGCCTCCCGTTCCCCTCCCTTTACATTCCTTTTACCAGATAACACACTTTTGGTCCAAGATTCAGCTCATGGATTGTTTCCTCCAGGGACCCTTGGTGTCACAACCAGGCCAGAACAAGGTGGCTCTCTTCTGTGCACAGGTAGCCTGTGGTGCAATTCTCTATCCTACTGAATGTCATGCTCTACAGCCAGAGAAGGCCGAGGACTAGGCCTGTCATCTCTATTCTGAGTGCCTAACAAGAGATACTCACTGAGAGTTTTCCCATGGTTTAGTGGATGGATGAGTAAAATGAATAAATGATCCAAAAACAGTAACAAATTATATAACTTGTGAGCAACTACCTTACATTTAAGCACATTCATGTGAATGTCTTGGTTTCAATTAATTATGCCAGTGACTTTGGCGAGGTAGGAACTGTTTTTAACCTCATTTTATTGATATTGAAACAGACTCAGAGCAATTTTGTCAATATTAATAGTAAGTTGCAGAAATGGGACCAGGGTACAAAGTCCTTGGCTCCAGATTTATCGTCGTCTCTATCGCGTCTTTAACCCTGGATAAAGTTGGTGAAGCTTTTTGTTGTGGCACGTAGCCTACAGTCTTCTCATAGATGGTTCCAGCTCTCTTCTCTCTGTTATCTTGGGGATTATCCAGCTTATTGGCCTCTTTCTGTCAGTAAGAAAGACTGCATTTCTGAAGAGGGTGTGATAAACCTAGCAATCTATATATCAAGAGCATTGTCTTTAGAAAGCCATAAGAGAATATTTTGAATGTCTCCCATAAGTAACTGCAAATCGCATACCACGTGGTGCATATTTCCTATGTTATCTGTTACCTGTCAGCGGTAGTAACTCTGTGCTGAGCTGGTTTGAAAGGACCGTGGTGATGATGAAAAGGACCGTGGTCCACGTGAGAATGAAAAGGCCTTGAAGCTCTGAGTAAAGTGTGATACCAAGTGCATCTTGTCCTCCAGGTCTCATCCTCCTTCACTCTCCCTGTGCGTCTTGCTTGGTGGAGGGTGTACAGGAACAGGAAGGAAGTAGGTGAGATGAGTAGATCATGAGTTGTTTATGCTTTCTCCACATGATCCTTTTTCTTATAACCTTGATAGGACATGAAAACATGTAATAGTGATAATGAGATTAGTTTTTGGTTATGATATTGCGCAGCAGCTGGGCCAGAGGCGAAAGCTCAAAGGTATTAAGAGGCTTGTTGCTGTCACACAGTGGACCTCACTCATGGACCCACGCAAAACAATTAAGATTCCAGTGGTGCGTAAGGTTGAAGTTTTTCCTGGTGTCTTTGTAGCCTCTTAATTCCAAAGAACACAAGGCCACCCTCGCCCATGAAGTAACAGCCAGGAGCAGCTGGAAGTACATCCTGAAGAAATTTCTAAACGAGTGTCCCTTTGTTAAGCTACCACTGAATCGCATTGTCACAGAGCCAGAGGGTGTCGTTTGCTTGTAAATACTGAGTTTTTGAAATGTCACTGTAACACTGGAAAAATGTTGTCTCAAAAGGTTGCCAAAGTGACAGAATCCTGACATTGTAAATACCAGCCAACACAAGTGCTCATAAATGACAGGAATAAAATATACTTGACTAAATCCATAATAATCGCTGATAACACTGTTTACCCTCAGTGACCAGGAGCTGCGAACTTGGATAAAAAGCACATGTGTGCAGATATCATTAATGTGTCTGAGCCTCTAGCCATTCCAGAATATTTTGATGGTAAAGCTCCCTAAATATGTAAAAGCTTTATAATAACTAAGAAGCAAATGTGCAAAGTAGGGTGTCAGGCAGCCCTAATGGAGCTGGAGAGCACCTTGGCTATTTTTGGCACCCCAGAGGATTGATAAGGCTGCCATTGTTCTGGTCAAAACCAAACCATGAGCCAGGCTGAACAGGATAGTCCATTTTCTATTTTCAATAGATGTGATTCCTAGAAGGTCTTTTTGCCACACGCAAGAGCTCACATTTGTGCCATGTTCTCGAGAGAAAGAAAATGTGGAATGAACTTAGAGATTAAGCCTCAGAGCTACAAAGGCAAGATCCCAGGAGAACTTGAACCAGACTTTCACTTAAGAGGGATAGATCGGCAGTCAAGGCTCCCTCCAGTCCTAATGCTTCCAGAGCCCAGGCTTTCTGTTCATAATAGCTTTCTCCTTTGCAGGAATGATTGCCACCATTCCCAATCCATCCTAACGCTAAAATGGTGTCTGGATATCAGGGGCTCTTAGAAGAGATGTATAAGGTGGAAGCCACTGTCCCTCAGCCTCTGTGATGTGGTTACTCTCTTGCTCCAAGCAACCCTCATATCCCTATCTTCCCAGGAATGCTCAGGGGACAGTGGAGACTGCATGGCCCCTCCCAGTTTTTCAACTGGTAAAAGAGAGATCCAGCTGGTGAAAGAAATGAGGGAGTGACATAGCAGCCTCCAGAGCCGCTGCCATCACTGCTCTCCAGTGGTGCATGGGGAAGATCTGGGGCTGCCTGGAATGACCTCCTTGGTTTTCATACTTTTTTTCTTGACATACTCCTGTGTTGTTTGATGTTTTCTTCTCTCTCACCCTCTCTCACCCCCTACCTCTCTCCCTCTCCCCGCTCCTTGCATTCTCTCTCTCTTTCTTCTTCTTCTTCTTCTTCTTCTTCTTCTTCTTCTTCTTCTTCTTCTTCTTCTTCTTCTTCTTCTTCTTTTTTACAGTAAGCATTGCTTTCTTAACTAAATGTAAAACGCTGCGTTCAGTATTAGAAATATGCAGTGCAGATGAGATTTAGGGAGAACTACAAAATTACACACGGCGAATTGACATTGGACCAAGAACTTATGGCGATTGTGCTTCCGGGGTTTTTATCCTTATGAAAGAATATGTAAGAAGGAAAAAGCTTTCAGTCAGGAGGTGCCCATTTTAGTGTTAGCAGGAACGGTGATGAAGAGTTTAAAATAATCTGAGTGTCCATGGCTGTGTGTCCAACGCTGTGTGATGTTGGTGTCTTTGAATAGGGTCTATGTGGATGATAATGCAGCTTTAAAAGAGTTCGGACAGAGGACAGAACAGGAGTGTCCCAAGCCCTTAGGAACTCAACTGTGTTGGCCTGGCATCCTGGTGACATGGTCAGTTAGTCCCGCCGTGGCGATTCCCTGGATGGGGACCCAGTGTGCTTCTTGAGATACCTGGCAGCTGGCAAGAGGCAGGACCTGCTGTCCTGATTTGACTGGTGAGGTGTAGGTGTCGGTGTTGGGGAGATGGTGGGTGGTCCCAGGCTCTGTCCTGGCACAGCTCCTGCTTGCTGGTCACAAACGCAGACAGAGATTGAATTGCTTCTTACATTTCCCTCAAAGAAAGACAGCTTTGTCTTCCCGAGACGAGCTAGAAGGCAGCGGCCATGTGGACATTCTGCCGCTTGGGCACCCCGCGGTGATGGCCTGACTGGCTGTTCTCTCCATGCCTTGACAACTGTGGGTGCCTCCAAGACTCAGAGCTAGCGCAGAGCTGGACAAGCCTCGAATTCTGACTTTTTCTTTGACTGTCAAAACACAAAGGACACTCATCCCTAATATCTGCTCCATCTACTTCATTTTACTCTTCGGTGATCTATTAAAAAGTATTTTATAAAAGCCTTCAGGGGTTTTCTTTTTGGTATGGCAGGTTTGTAATAGCCAAAAACGAAGAATTGAATAGAAGTGATCAGAGCACACTGTGGCTGTGGAAGATCTCAGCTACGTTAGAGTCCGTTTCAAGGATGCTATATTTTGTCAAAATTCATCTTTGTTTAAAACAGACTTTGGCTGTTTGGACTTCTGCGTCACAGGTGGACGGTCACAAATTTGACTCTCTATCCACTTTGGTTATCTCCCCCTGTTTTTCTTTCTGATTTCTGTGCTTCCGACCAGCTGCTCTTTTAGAAACCAAAGAGAAGTAAGAGAGAGGGAGAAGGGGGGACGGAGAGAGACAGAAGTGGATAAAAATATCTGTCAAGCTCATCAGGTAGCTCCTTAGTGAATTTAGCATTTAATTGTTAGTTTAGAGGGGATATCTTTGAGCTTAAGAGTTAGCTCATTAAGAAAATAAGTACAAGATTTGGGGAACTCATTTTTCAACTCTCCAGATCCCCTGAGTTTCTTCCTTCAGCTCCACTTCCAGTTTCAAGCCACCTCCACCCCCCTACTCCTAATAATTACATAGTGGTTAAAGCTCAGAATTTCAGCCTTCTTTCCCAGGATCTAGCCTCAAATTGCCCCCTGGTGGTGAAGGGGGAAAAGACAAGATGGAGGATAGGGAAAGGGTTAGGTGGATCTTTTTGCCTCTTCTTTTCTAATGCATATTTCCAGTTACTTATAATAGGAATCAATATAATTCAGTCTTATCGAGAGCCAACTCTGAATAGGTTAGATTATCACTGTGTTTTCTTTTGGGTCATTTTGCTACAAGGATTTCTTTCCATATTCTTGCTTTCCAGTTTCCTCTGGTCTGATTTTTGTTTCTACATATATTGTATTGACCAGAGGCTTTGTAACAGTATTAGTAACACTGGGGTCACACACACACATACACACACACACACACACACACACACACTCCGGGATAGTTGAAGACTGTACTTGCTGTCACTTCTTGTGCTGGCGTGAGCAGTAATGGGAAGGGCTGTGATTTTATAGGCAAGCTGATTAGCCAAGCACTTGTCACCTCCGTTGCTGCTCATTGGCCTACCAAGCGTGAGCGTGTCATCTAATTGACAGCTGTCTGTTGTCAGAGGGCCATCTTTCCCCCTTCTCAGTTTGACTGAACACAGCAGAGACGTCTGCAGAGCCCTCTGCAGCGCTGACAGGTTGCCCTGCTCGCCAGCCCTCAGACTCAGAAGGCAGCACAGCTGAAGAGCTCAGGAAAATATTAACCCATTGACCGTCTTGGTCTGGTGTATTTTGGCAAAAAAAATAAAATAAAATAAATTTAAAGGTCACTTTTCGAAGTGACTATAAATCCACGTAGGTAGAGGAAGTCGTGAGATCCAGTTTCTTGATGAATTAGGTTGTAGAGTGTCAAATGCCTTGGTCATAATTGGCCATGGGGTTTCTGTTGATGTGAGTATGTGGAATTGGGATGACAAGTTCATTTTCTTCATCGATCCCACGTTTCATGGTGGGGTTAGACAAAGGCAGGGGCATATCTTAATCGTAAGATCACGGCATTAGTGTCTTCTTCAAAGGTCGTTTGGCTTGTGTAACAGGAGTAGTGCTCAGATACGCGTGATTTTGGATACGGAGTTGCTCTTTTTCCTTCTTAGCCGAATCTGCCTCTATTTGGGGTGGATTCCAGAATCTCCCTGAGATCATAGCCTATGTATTTCATGGCATGTATGGCTAACCCTGCAGAAAAATGGGATGCCTCTCTAGGACGTTTTCTATAAATTAAAGATGTCGAGCTGGACTTTCGTTATAGGGAAATCATTTAAATTCTTATACGGATTTCAGCATGGGAGTTTGAATGTTTCTTTCTTCGCCTTGTCACAGTGTCTTCCAATGAAGCTCTATTATTTGAGCACCCATTAGGACCTATTAGGTACGGCAGGTAGACATGCAAGACTTGGTATGGACTGAGTCACACCAGGGATGCTTCCTACACTTGGAAATTATTTAGTTGCAATAATAAATTTAGTTCAATCTTAAGTTTCACAGGAGGAAAATATTTCATTGCATTCATTTACAAAATTTATTTAGAAAGGGACAATATGTGGGAATACTGAATTCATTGTTTTACTTCCTTGGCTTTACATAGTTCATATTTATTATCTGCAACTTAACAAGCCTTTGTCTCTGAACCTAGATGTGAAAGGAAAATCTGAAAAATCTTGAGGTGATTTGTTTCAAACTCTTCGTACTCCAGTGCTATACAATCGTGGTTCCATTTGAAGGATAGTATTAGAGGAAGGAGCGTCGTTAAACTAGTTGGAGAAAATTCACATAAGTAGACAAGGGAGACTCCTCTTCTCAGTTGCCCTTTATAGACTAATATAGGAATGATTGAGCAGATTGTTTAGAATCTAGCAGCTCTTAGACTGGGGGTCAGATAACTGAGTCCTTGTCATGCCTGTAACCCTAAGTAACACTCTTTTTAAGGCTCAGTTTCTACTTCTGCCAAATGAAGGCTTGGCCTGAAAAGTTTTTTGACATCCCTTCTAGCTCCCAATGTGGATGATTATCAGAACAGAGAGTGAGGAAGGAGAATATACACTGGTAGTTTTTTGGTATTTCGGAAATATTTGACACATTCCCCAAATGACACATATAAGGCAGAAACTCTTTGCCTTTGAAAAGAAAAAAAAATACAGAAAGTATTTGAGATATACACTTAGCCTCCATTAACTATTTTCTTCTTAATTTCTGTTCAGTATAAATGATACATGATTTCCTTAAGAAAAAAAAAAAGGTTTAGTAAAGGCGATGAGGGTGGAGAGAGAGGGTTGAGTCAAATGGGACTCGTGACCCTCCTGCATAATTATTTTTCCTGTTAGAAGATGGTTTTGTCTAAGATACTCAGAGTGCTGTATTCAGCGTTCTTTATGCTGCGATATTCAATTGATTCTAAGGCACTTTTTTCATATTTTAATTGGAAACTTTTTTTTTTTCTTTCCTGGTGGTATATAAGATGCCATCGAATGTGTCATATTCATGGCATCTTATATTTGATGAAATACAATTCTAAGAGGAGGAAGAAAGATTTTTTTTTCACTAAGAACAGCTAGGTGACTTCTTTACTTCATTGCCGACTAATGCTTTGAATGTCCTTTTCATTCATTTGAAGAATTTGAATTGCCTTAGGAAGGCAATTCATGGACAAAGCTCACCCTCCCAGAACTCTGCACTTAATGCCCATTTGAAGGAAGGAGAGAAATATATGCTAATATGTCTTCATGTAGAAGGGATATTCTGAAACTAATTTAGTGACTTCCACTCCTTGGCTTTTATCACATTTTTCTTTTGAGAATTGCTCCAGTTACCTTAAATCAGAGATTCCAGATAACTTCTGCAAAAGAAAGTCAAGGGTCTTTGCCAGTTTCCAAGCTGGAACTATTCTCAGGTAGTTCAATATTAGTCAAAGTTGTCAGTAAACTGCTTAGACTTTACTTTTTTTTTTCATACTTTTGGAGTTTGCTGATACTTTAGAGATCTTCCAATCCAAGTTCTCGTTTCACAATTGAGTAAACAGAGGTAACGTAAATCATTTGTCCAAGGAATTTCCTTAGATTGAACCTGGGTAGCCTGATGCTCATTTTTGGCATTCGTGCCACTAAGCTCCATACAGTGTGGGGAAAATGGGATCAACTATATGAATTCTGTACACCTTTCGTTTGTATTTCTGAGTGTTATACTCAGGTTTATACGAGTGAATATAATTCAGTTTCTTTGTTTGTGTCTGAATGCTACACTTGTTTTTCTGCCTGCTACACTTTTAAATTCATAGGTGATTTAACAAGGAACAAAAGCCAAACTTGTCATATACAGTTTAATATATATACCGCATTTTATGTGACAGTAACACCGTTTGATTATTTTTAGTGAACTCTCAATTGTTGAGGATGCCAAAGCAGGAACCCAGAGGTTGCATACAAGCTGATGCTTACGTAGCATGTTTCGCATAAAATTTTGTCAGTGCAGCTGACGTTACAGTCACTACTGAGGCCTGATTTGTTATTTCTCCAAACCTGGGTGTTTTCATCTATGAAATGTGAATCTGGATTTAGTTATTTCTTAAAATAGTAAAAAAAAAAAACACTTTAAGGTCTTTAAATGTGAACACAATTAGAACACATTACATGTTAATATCGTACATATCCATTTACTAAATATTGATGTAAATAACATTTTAAATTTCATAATGATTTCCCAAGACACTTCACTCTACTTGCTTCAGAACTGTTGGGATGAGAGGAGACTTGAATCTTAACTATTTCTTTTTAGTCAATTATTGTATGATTTTTTTAAAATAGAGGTATAGTTTCAAATTCTTCATTGGAAGAGATGTGAAGAGTAATATAATGCTAACAATTTTAATTTTAAATTTTTCCAGCTCTTTAATTCTTAATTTTTTCAGCTTTATCGATATATAATTGACCAACAAAATTGTACATATTTAAAGTGTATAGTGCGATGATTTGGTATAGGTATTCATTGTGAATGCATCACAGTCAAGTTAATTAACACAAACATCACCTCACATAGTTACCTTTTTGTGGTGAGAATGCTTAAGCAATACTAATCTTAGCGAGTTTTAAGTGTGCAGTACAGTATAATTAACTATAGTTGCCACATGGTACGTTAGATTCTCAGAACTCATTCATCTTATAACTGAAAGTTTGTACCCTTTTATCAGCACCTCCCCATTTCCACCGTACCCCCAGCTCATCTACAACCACTAATCTATCTTTTGTTTCTTTGAGTTAACTTTTTTTTTTAAAAAAAAGATTCCACATGTAATTGATACCATGCAGCGTTTGTCTTTCTCTGTCTGGTTTATTTTACTTAGCATAACACCCTCCAGATTTATCTATGTTGTGTCAATGGCGGAATATCCTTTTTCATGACTGAAAAATATTCCAGTGTGTGTATCACATTTTCTTTATGCATTCATCTGTCAATGGACACTTAGGTTGCCTTGGGTATTGTAAATAATACTGCAGTGTGCGTAGGAGTACAGATATCTCTTTGAGATGCTGATTTTGTTTCCTTTGAATCTATACCTAGAAGTGGGATTGTTGGATCATATGATAGTTTTGTTTTTAATTTTTTTGGGTATCTCTTTGGTGTTTTCCATGTAGCTATACAATTTACATTCCCCAGTAGTGCACACATGTTCCCTTTTCTCCACATCCCTGCCAACATTTGTTATCTTCTGTCTTCTTGAAAATAGCCGTTCTAACAGATGTGAGGTGATATCTCGTTGTTTCCATTTGCATGTCCCTGATGATTAGTGATACTGAGCACCTTTTCATGTACCTGTTGGCCATTTGTATGCCTTCTTAGGAAAAATGTCTATGCAGGTGCTCTGCCCATTTTAAAAATCAGATTTTTTTTTTCTTTTTGCTGTTTAGTTGTATGAGTTCCTTACGTATTTTAGATATTAACCTCTTATTAAATATATGATTTGCAAATATTTTATCCCGTTCCATCGGTTGCCTTTTCATTTTGTTGATAGATTTCTTTGCTGTGCAGTAGCTTTTAGTCTGATGTAGTCCCACTTAATTATTTTAGTAGTTGTATTGCCTGTGCTTTTGGTATCATATCCAAAAAGTATTGCCGAGATCAATGCAAAGGAATTTTCCCCTCATTTCTAGGAGTTGTTTTAGGTCTTACATTTAAGTCTTTAATACATTTCAAGTTAATTTTGTGAAGGATATGAGATAGGGGTCCAGTTTTTACTCTTTTGCCTATGGAGATCCAGTTTCCCCAACACTATTTATTAAAGAGATTATTCTTTCCTCATTATGTATTTTTGTGTCCTTATCAAATATTGGTTGACCGTGTATGTGTGGGTTTATTTCTGGGCTTTCTATTCTGCTGTTCCATTAGTACCTGTTTTAATGCCAGCAGCATACTGTTTTGATTACTATAGCTTTGTAATATATTTGGAATTAGGAAATGTGATGTCCCTATCTTTGTTTTTCTTTCTTAAGATTGCTTTGGCTGTCTAGATGTTTTGTGGTTCCATATGGATCTTAGGATTAAAGCTAAGCTAATTTTAATATTGATAAATGAGGGTAAGATAATTAAAAAAATCATCATCACGCAGAAAACCAGGATTAATTCTCAAATAAATAGGTTTATAATTTTAATTTTCCTACATAGTTTCTTAAGTAATTTAGTCTTTAAAGACCTAAAACTGGCTTACAAGTGTGAAGAGGGAGAGCTAGTAGTTAAAGATTCAGGAATTTTGAAGGCTGGCTGTTAAATCATTGCTAACTTTAAGTCAGCCACAGTGGGAGTATTTACACCATGGAAATGCAACTCCCATCTGAGGGTGGTGTATCAACACACCGTCACAAGGACAGGACTACTTTCTATTAGGCAATTGGTTGATTTCTGTTACTGTTGTTATTAATTCTACTTTTTAAATGTTAAGTTTTAGCTTTCTGGAGTAAGAGTGTTGAAAGTGACCAGAAAGCCAGGTAAATTAACTGTTCCACAAAGAAAATTGAATTGTTCCATACTCTTGGGATGGCTCTGTTCTTGAGAGCTCGTCCATCTTCTTGCCTTCCCTGCCCTGTCCTCATGCATTCCCTGTCTTTTGTCAAGCAGGCTTTCAGACGTGGCAGGTGGCCGCCTCTCCTGTCTAAGGATAGCTCCCTCCTCACTGCTTCTGGAGCTCTAGCTGCCACCTCTGTCTCAGCTTCACGTTGAGGTGTAATGATCGGCCATGAACTGGGTCCTCATTTGCACTGCAGAGTCCCCAATGGACCATTTCTTATTCATCTTTACAGACACACTAATGTACGACCTGGTCAACAAACTTGTTGTATTAATAAATTATTCTGTGTTCTGTATCATGTAAATTTGGATGATTTGCCTCCTCTTCAGCCTTCCTTTTCCTGCTTTCTCCCCCTACCCCAAGATGCTCCTTCTTAAAAGTAGGAAAGAGAAAAAAAAAATGCCTTGTGCTTTTCTACATTTATATTTTGATATAAATAACGATTACTGGTAATTTAGTCACATTTAGACTAAATGTGTTATTTGAAAGAGAGAGGCTCATCTAATGACTAGAAATGAAGATCGGAAATTGTTACAAAACTGAGAACTTGACACCTTTTGTGAATAGAATGTTGAGATAATTTTGGTGCCAGGCTAGTTTTGTAAGGGACATCTTATTTTCAGCCTTCATTCAAAGCATTTTTGTGGTTTTGAAACAAAGCATTTTTGTGGTTTTGTGTCATCTCTCTGAAATACTTCTGCTTTGTGTTAACCTGTTCTTACTTAATCACACTAGTGTGGATAATTTAAGACTTATTTTCAACCTTCTTCCCAGCCGAAAGAGTTTTCTAGAACAGTTAATAAATATTATAGTTTTTGGGTGTAATGTATTAGGATGGAGGAGGAGTTTATGTATATTAGACATTCCGCAGTTTGATTAACTCTACCCCACTATATGGAGTTCAAAGTCATGCTCAAGGGAAGTACTGGGTAGGGGCTAAGGGTGCAGCCCTTAAGCCAGTCTTCTTAGCTCCATCCGCCCAGTGTCTCCTCTGGGGCTAGTTCTTTACACTTGCTATATTTCAGTCTCCTCCCTGTCTGTGAAATAGCATTAATATTAGCACCTACTTCGTAGGCTTTTATGAGGATTGAATAATTTATTGTATGTAAGAGACTTAGAAGAGTCTGGCACACAGAATGTGCTCAATAAATGTTGGCTATTATTATAAAACTGAAACTTATTAGTCAAGCTGTAACTTATCTTTGACTTTTGGTAGATAGGAGCGAGCAGTATCTTTGAATAGGTCATTGTTTCTAAAATCTGTAGGTCAGATATTCTTAATGAAACCTTTCATTTTGGTCTAACTTATAACTTTGGTAACGTTAGTCTTTGCAATTTTCTTTTGAGAATGTAGGCACTCATATGCTCTCCCCACTCGTCTTTCTCTCTCTTTATCTC
The DNA here is from genome assembly GCF_902729225.1 of Pteropus medius. Classification (NCBI taxonomy): domain Eukaryota; kingdom Metazoa; phylum Chordata; class Mammalia; order Chiroptera; family Pteropodidae; genus Pteropus; species Pteropus medius. The sequence continues at coordinate 14,581,375 of NW_024340849.1, forward strand.
TCTCTGTTTTTCTTTTTTTTTTATCACAAAGCCTAATTTCATATCAAAGAATATAATATACTAACATTAATAAAAAATTAGTCTTTCTAGTATATAGAGTAAAAGAAAAGTCATCTTTCTCGAGCTACAAAGTGGCTAATGGAGGCCAGGATTTGGCTCCTCGACCCCTGGGCACGATGTTTTGTTCCACAAAATAATATCAAGTTCAACAAAGTATGAAATTGCCCTTGATTTCAAATGTTAGTAGCATTTATTGAATTGTTTTTATAGAGGTTCAGTGCCTTTAGTAAAATTCAGCTTTTCTCTTAAAAGGATGACAAATGTGGAGGACATTGTTGAGACAGTGATAACATGTTGGGGTTTCAAGTCCTTCCTGAAACAACCGGGCTGACATAATCAAAGGCTATGGGGTTTCAGTAGCCTCTTTGACAACTTTATAGGATACACCCCAGTAGCTATTTGTATCAATTAAATGTAAACATAACTATTTAAGATATCATTTGTTTCCACTTGTGCTTGACTCTGATTCATATTTTTCCTGATGGTAATAGGATAAGGTGAATTATTTTATTCAGTATTCTAAGAAAAAATATGTCCATTAGGTAGAAGGAGGGTTTAGGGATTACTCCCAAGAGTGGCTTATTTTACAATTATATTGTAAGGTAAAGGGTAATGTGTGTTTGTGTGCGTGATAGTAATGTGTTCTTAAATTGAAACAATAGTTGTCATGTTATCAGTTTTTTTCCCATCTATCCTCAGAGAAGGTGCTTAATCCTTTTGCCTCTCATTGGGTACCTCTCTCTACATTTTTCTATTATTGAGCTCACCAAAGGGATCAGAGGCTGTGGATCAGTCATAACATGTTGATGGAGAATCACTTAATTGAAAAATAGGGGAAGATGAGATCTGAGAACCTGTGGGTAGGCAATTACTCTGAAAGTGTGACACTCTCAGTTTTACAGTTTATTGACACCCAGAGTTTAGTGTCCCAGCTATCACTCAAGTTTGCTGTACCTTTCTTACTGAGCCACATTAATGAAAGGGTGAAGGTAGTAAGTCCTTGCTAAAATTCTCACAGGAAAGCCAAGCTCTCCAAACAATGGTTTCTCTAGCATCTATTTTTTTTTTAAACCCAACTTGTTTAACTCTTTCGATGGTGAAACTTCCATGCTGTGTTTCGGGTTAAAATCAGAGGCATATTGATGGTCCCCAGGGTAGTTTACCTGCACGCATCAAAGATGTGTCCACACAGGTTAACTGGGCTGGCTGTGTGATGATAATGGGTGGCACCGGCATGCCAAAGTAAAGGCTGGGAAAGTGGAATGGGATGTAAGACGTGCAGGTGGAAAAGAAGGCCCTTCAACTCTGAGGAGCCATTTGGAAAGCCACAGTTTTGAGTGGATGATGATTGAGAAAAGTTATCTCTTCTTTGGATACTTAGGTTTAAGCAGAAAACAAAAAAAAAGTGACCGGCTTCGTGCTGTGAAAAAAAGAATTTTGTGAAAAGAAGTCAGACTCTGGATTCTAGGCCTGCTTCTGACTTAACTGGCATTTTAGTAGCTGCAAGCATCCCCAGAGCCACACCTTCCTGCAAGCCTCAGAGTGCCCTGTGATAAAACTGCATGGCATTTTCTTTTCCTTATTTTCATGTCTTTAAAAAATATCAAAATGACACATGGATGCATTCTTAAAAATTCATATTCTTAAGTATATTGAGTAAAATATAAAAGGGATAACTGTACTGCATTTATAGATAATTTGGAGGGAATTGCCTTAGTTATAATATAGAGACTTGCTATTGAGGAAATTTTTCTTCCATAAAGTATAAAACTTTTTTAAAATTTTGTTAATTTTATTCTTAGTTGTTTTTTTTTTTTAATAAAAACGAGATTTCTTTTCATTATATTTTTAGTTAGCTGATATATAAGCAAGTTGAGGAAGGGGTTGTATGTTGATCTTATAACCCATAATATTATAGAATTTTCTCAACTAGCCTCTGGTAGAGTTGTGTTTTTTTAGTGGATTACAGTTTTCTAGAAAAAAAATAAATAATTGGCAAATATTAACAGAGTTGTCTCTTAGAGTATCTTTCCAGTTAACTTTCTTGTGCTAATGTACTGATAAAGACCTCCACTAAACTGTTGAAAGAATAATGGAGATACAGGTCAACTTTGCATTTTCTGACTTGAGCAGAGAAACTTCTAGTGCTTCGTCATTAAATAAATAGGCTTCTAGTAGATTAAGAAAACTTTCTTATGATCTATAACTTCCTAATCTAATTATGTATGCATATGTGTGTAAGTTTTTAAACTAAAGCTATATGTATGTGTGTGCGTGTGTGTATTTATAAGAATTTTACAAAATTGAAATAAGTCCTGCTTTGCCATCTTATGTAAAAATTTACTTTTATGTATATTTTACTTATTATATTTCATTTAAAATTTTATATAAACTGGCAAATCGGGATTTAATATAAAATGAAAAACAGGGTCTATCCCAGGAATTTTTGGCTCAGTTCAGTATGCCCCATGTTGTCCAGAGGTTCTGTTTGTTTCAGGGTTCGACCTGGAGAACAGCCTGTCATTTTCCTTTCTCGTTACTTTGCCTACTTGACATCTTTCCTTAATGATACTCATGTCTTGTGCATCAGGAAATTTTCCTACGTCTTTTTGTACCTTAAAATAGCTTATGTAAGATAGAAATTTTGACATTTGGGAGAAATTGTCTGTAGCTGGTTCTTTAGAATTGGATTTTTGACTAATTTTTCAATTTCTAACTCTGCGTGTCATTTATTAGTTTATAATGTTCTAGGAAATACCCATTTTTAGACTTGATAATTTGTTACACAAATTTTTCATGACTTTCTTACATTAAAAAAGTTTTTATCTAAGATTTTTATCCTGATATAATCTGTAATCTCATTGATTTGTGTTTTTTCTTTTTCTATCTCTTTGTCATTCCTTCTTTCAGATTTGCCAGAGATTTTTTCCTTTGGTCTTTCAGAGAAACTTCTTTTGGTTTTATTGACAATCTACAATTTGTTTTATTTTTATTTCATAATTTTACAAATTATAATAATTCATTTGTTTAGTATTACACTTTCTCTAGGTTTTTATATTACACATAAAATTTTTATTTTCACATATTTTAATATGTGATTTTAGGCCATGATTTTTCATTTGATTACTGCTTTGGCTGTATCTCGTAGATTTTTTATATACCACTCCATTGCTGTCGATTTCTGTATTTTTTTAAATGTCATTTTAAAATTCCTGTTTAGCCCAAGTGTAATTTAAAATACTGTTTTAAAATTTCCACTTTAATGAAATGTTTTTCATGATGGTAGTGTGACTATATTTTTGTTTTTAATTTTTTATTTTATTGCATTTGCAGTGGGAGAATGTCTTGGCTATTTCCTACTTTGGGGTGAACTAGTGAAATTTTCTTTGTGGCTTCATTCACTATCAGTTTTTTAACATTCCATTTGCATTTGAAAAAATGGATACTCTCAGTTTTTTCTATTTTAATGTATTAAACAACATCTCATTTTCAGTCTACTTTAAATTTCTGAGATTTGTTCTAGTCTTCCACTTTAATTACGGATTTATCAATTTCTTAGGTATTCATATTTTTATATTGATGAAACTTCTAGCCCACCAAAAATATAAAATATTCTTTTTTTCCTTTTGCTTTTGCTTTGGATTGGCTTTTAATTGATAATAATGTTGCTATACATGCTTTGTTTTTATAGAAAATATATCTTACATATATTTAATATCTTTTTATTGTCCACATTCTTTGTCTGTTTTATTGTTAGTGGTCTATTATACACAACATTTAGCTTTACGTTATTTTAGCCTAATGTGACAGCCACTGTAACTTAATTGAGGGATATAATCTGAAAATAAACATAACAAAATAAGTTTACATTTATAGTAATTAAAGTTCTTTCGCGTTAATTTTTACATCTCCCAAGTTTTCTTCTTTAATTTTCTTCCTTTTCTTGGTTTGATCATGTTGCTTTTATTTCTTTGCTGCCTTTTTCCCCACAATGATATAAAAATTACACACCTTATATTTTTTCTTGTAAAGATTGCTTTCATTTTTAACTCACATATTTAAAAATTATATTTTTCTATTAAAATCTAGAGCTGGTTAGTGTCTGTATTCCCTGAGCAAGGTAAAAATGAATCTTAGCACATTTTTAATTCCCCAATTTCCATTTCTACTCATCCCCTTTACCTTTCATGTGGAGATACATATACTCCCTTCTAGATTTTTTATTTTTATGCATCAACAGTTACATAAATATTAGGGTTCATTTCTTGTGGACCATACCATTTCTTTTTCACATATTTTTGTAATTGTGTAGTTATACATCCTTATGTAATTTTTTCAGGAGTATACATTTATAGAATTTTTGCATTTCCTATATTGTCTTTATTTTGATCAACTTTTCGAATGCTATTTGGCTAGATATGGAATTCAAGTTCTCAAGTGATGTCCCCCCCACCCTTTTATCTCATTTGTGCCCTGGCTTGTCTAGCAGGTCTAAGTGTGGCACCTCACTTAAACACTGATCATTGCATCAGAGCCCCATCCTGCTTCATTTATGTATTGACCCTGGGATTGAAGCACCTTGCACTTAGGTCTTTTTCCTCGTAGTTTTCTGCCTGGGCTTATGATTCATTTTTTTCTCACTGTAGAGCCAATTCCATCTGCTTTTAGCTTTCAAGAACAATTCACAATTTCTAGTCCACTGAAGGTACTCTTTCTTATTTTTCAGCACTTACTGATATGTATATCTCTTCCCAATCCACGCACATTTACATGCCTGTGCACACACGTAAGTGTGTGCACGTGATCCTTTATGAGGTGCGAAGTTGGAGGGGGGAGTGGAAGCATATGTTCAATCCATCATCCCAAGTCAGCCTCCCTACACAGCACTTAAAAATATTTTTTATTGTGATAAAGAGCACATAACATAAAGTTTATCATCTTAACCATTTCTATTTATACAGTTTAGTAGCGTTAAGTATATTCACTTTGTTGGGCAACTAGAACTTTGTCTCCTTGCAAAACTGAACCTCTGCGTCCGTGAAACAACAGCTCCCTATTCTCCTCTCCTTCCAGCCCCTGGCAACCACTGTTCTACTTTCTGTCTCTCCGATTTTGATCACTGTATGTACCTCATACGAGTGGAAGGTAAAAATAAACCTCAGAACCAAAACTCAATACCAAAACTGTTGGTCACATGCTGTATGATTAAGACTTGACACTGCCTTCCTATACAGTTTAATTAGAATTACCTTAGTCATTTTGGTTTGAATCAGGACAGGTAATGTCACTTAAAATGTTTCATTCTATGCAAAGATTTTTAAGAAGAAAGAAAACATTTTCACCCAAAACTAGTATATAGAATAGTACAGAACATATTTATAAATTATTTTTAAAAGAAAACACATTTTGCAATATAACCTTTACATACACATTCCTTCTCTTTCGTCTTCTGTTTATATTCATTAATTTTCTATCTAGTTACTGGCCATTTATTAATATTCTCTTTACTCGATCGACAACTTTTTAGTTGATCTTCTTTTTCTGCAAATTGGTATATTTTATTCCTGTCTATCAAGACTGTCTCATCCCTTTCTTCACCCTCTGAGGCCTAATTAAATCTATGAGCTCTGAAGTTTGCTGGACAGTTGTCATTTGCACTAACGTGCACATTCAGAGTGCCTTAAAATGATCTGTCTAATAAGTAGCCCATTCTGAATTAGGAGGGGCTTCCTAAGGTGCTGACTGAAGCTCTTTTCAGTTTTGTTCAGTTGATTGAATGTGCCTCTTTTTTAACCTAAAGTTGGGGTTGGGAGTTAGAATGTGCTTGTTGTGAAAAGAGCTGATTTTTTTGAGTAATGGAGCACCCCACTCCCCAAAGCCCCATTCTCCTATAGCTGGGGTCCACAACCTCCAGGCTCCAGACCGGTACTGGTCAGTGGCCTTTTAAGAACCAAGCCACACAGCAGGAGATGAGCGGTGAGCCAGAAAATGAAGCTTCATCTGTATCTGCAGCCACTCCCCAGCGCTAGCATCACTGCCTCAGCTCCACATCAGATCATCAGGCATTAGAGCCTCACAGGAGCACCAGTCCCTGGTACCAAAAGGTTAGGGATCACTATCTTACAGGACACGGGATGACCAGGATACGACCTGAGCTCAGTATGGGAAGCAGCAGCTTCCGCTTGATCCGTCACAGGATGCATGAAAAAACTTTGATGTTCTGAAAGCTAAAAATGCACAGCTCTTTCCTCCTGCAGATTGACAGTTTGATGTTTGAGCAGTAGCCAAATAACCCAGTTTAGTGAACTGCTCAATTTTGACTTTTATAAACATTTAACGAATACATTTTTATTTAAGTCAGCTTAAAAAAATCCAGCTTCTGGTATTTGCCCCCCATCTATATCTTTTTTTTTTCCTTTAATGCTAAAATTAGAGTATTTAGATATTTTAAAATTTCACGGTGAGCACCTGTGCAGGTATGAGGGCAGTATGGATTCAGAGGGAGAGTAGATGAGGTAGGTTGCCTTATGTGCTTGTTGGGAACGTGTACTTCCTCATGAGGGCCGCAGTGTTCTGCCTGATGGTTCATGAACCTCAGTCACTTCTGCCTCTGACTTGCCCAGGAATGGAGCATCCTGGCACAGGGGCAGAGGAACAAACTTATGAACTGGTCCTTAGATCAGGTGGGACTTCTGGTACTTTCTCTGACCATCTGCTTGACCTTTAGTCTTGTGTCTCCAAGGACCTTGTCTTTATGCCAGTTTTAAAAATTCTGACTCTAAGAAAAAGACAGACTATAAATCTTAGACAAACATGCAGCTTTTAACCCTACTGCTGGTGTTCAGAATATAATTTGAGTCTCAATCACCTTCCTTAAGTTTAAAAATATGTAGAATTTGTTTTATTGACATATTAAACTTTTGGAACATTTTTATTATGGGAATTTTCAAATTTGAAAAACAAACAAACAAACAACAGACAGTTGCAAAATGTTCTACCATGTATCCATCATCTAGTTTCAATAGATGTCATCATTTTCCCAATCTTTTTAATAAATTGTTCCTTCCATTTTATGTTTAAAGCAAATCCTAGACAGCATATTATTTCACCTATATAAATATTTCAGGAGCATCTCTAACAAATAAGCCTCCTTCTTTGTTTTTCATAGCCACAATGTCAGGATCACAGCTAGCAAAACTATCAATAATATTTTAACGGCATACTGAGATGTTCCCCAGTTGTCTTGCAAATGTCTTTTTACAGTTGGCACTTTTGAATCAGAATCCAAACAATGTCCACACATTGCATTTGACTATCATGGCTCTTACGTCTTTTAAAATCTATAACTTTCCCCATCCTGCCCCCTTTTAATACTATTACTGGATCATTTTTTCCATACTGTCCCAAATCTAGATTTGGCTGATTGCTTCCTTGTGGTATAATTCGACATGGTGTTCTCTATATTTCCTGTAAACTGATAGTTGGAGCTAAAGTTTTCATAAAATATAGGTTCCATTTTTTCATGGAGTATCTTGTTTACATCCTTTTGCTTTACATTAAGACATAGATATGTCTGGTCGTTCTTTTTTCGTGATGCTTAGATTGATTAGTGAATTCATTTGCTGCCAGTCTGCTTCTCCATCATAAAGTTTCTCCTCATCTGTCGCTGTTGGTTTGGGATCTATGGATTATGTCATTGGAAGTTATAAAAATACTCAAGACAAGTTCATTCAATTAAGTTTTTTCTCTTTGTTAAATCTTATCTGGAATGTGATCATCTGTAATTCATCCCTTTTGCATATTTTTACAGCTTTTCATTGTATTTTACATTCTCTGTCCAAACATGTAGGATGCCTTGCACACCTAACTCACTTGACTAGATGAGGCAAGTGTGTACCCTGCTCTGCTAACTTGTTTATTTGTTCATGTTTTCTTGCACATCCATAAATGAAACGTAAATTGTGCTGTGATTTACCCCGTTCTTAGAACAGTTCCTAAAACATGATAATGATATTTATCGAAGGAATAAAATTATGAGTTGTATGTGTTTTCTAAAGACATAGGAGCCTGAAACTTGATTGAACTGTGAAAATTTCTTGATGTATCATAATTTCCTTAACTCCTTTGGCCAGTATTGGCATTTCAGGCAAAGGACTAGAAATTGCAAGAGCTGTGTTGTCTATGTTGGCAGAAGGAGGGAGGATGGCAGATCGGTTTGTGGGTGTTTGGTTGAGGACTATACAAATAAACAAACAAATGTAAATATATAAACTAACAAAATATGTATATACACACAGTGTGTGCGCGCATGCATGCACGCACGCACGCATACACACGCACGCACGCATGCACAGCTGATCTATTTTAGATTGCCCTTACAGTTTTAGAGCTGTGTGCTGAAAAACTTTAGAGAAACTCTGCTTTAATGTGGACACCCATCTCAGAGCAGAGATCACATTAGGTCTCGAAGGAGGTAGATCTTCATTTCTACTACATGAGCGAAACCTGGATGTTTGACTATTTATTATTTTGAATACATAAAACTTTCTTCAAATAGTCATGAACATTATGTGTCCAGTTAAGTAGTTTACAAATCAAAACAACCAAAAATGTTAATAGATATGATTAGTAGTTCTGAATATGAAAATGCTCTCCAGAAGAAATAAGATTACCATTGGCAAAGAATAAGGGAAGGCCTCATGCTGTCTCCCTATGGGAGATCTACTAGATTTGGGCAAACTAGATATGTTAGAATACACATTATGCTTAACTTGAGCTGCTACGTGTGAATATTCTAAGGGAATTGAAAGCTGCTTTCACTTTAAATAGGTTTAGGTGTTGACAGTGTCCCCAAAAGTAATTAAAAGATGATGTAATAAATTTTCTTTCAAACTGTGTCTTAAGCACTTTATAGGAAAATGACTTTCATAGGCCACAGAATCCTTGGAGCCATAGATAGTTCAGAATTCAGGAATTCTTTGCATTTTAGGAAGTCGAATATGGTGCATGTAACGTGTTCTCTGTAAACCCCGGTGGAGTCTGATGCAGCATCCGGTAATTAAATAGATAACTAATTCTGTAGCAATCATGTGAATAGTCACACCTAGCAGGATAAAAAAAAGATGATAGATATCCTTATATAGGTTTAGGTTAGGTTCAGGTTTGTCACAAAAAAGGTTTTCAGAGCTTTTATAATATCAAACTTGAGAACAAGAGGTTGTGAACCTATAAATGGAATAAAAAATTATTAAATAAATCTGTGCCTTTCCTGGAGAAAAAAAAGTCAAATGCCAAATAAAGAAAATATCATGTAAATGACTTGCTTCTTATGTTCACATAAGATTTAGAAATATAAAATAAAGAAGGCCTATCTACATGGCTAAAAATATATTTTTAACCAAGTGTAGAAAATAGTACCTTTCATCTAAAAAAGCTTAGTTCTTCAACCTTTTTGTCTCTCAAAGCCTATTTAGTCGAAAGACTGCTGGGCTCTCTCTGAAAGGCCTGCTGTTTCTTGGGGAGCGTTACAGAGCTAGCTGACTTTTGGCGTATGAGAAAAACAGCATTATCATTGTGTTCTGCCACTGTGCTTTGTGGAGTAGATCGTGGTCCGAAATCGTTTTTACTCCACAGCAGTGCAGGCACTTACTTATCCAGCTCTTCGGTAGGAAATTATTTAGGTAAACACAGTAAGGGAGCTGCAGCAGGAAGGTAGGAGGTTCTGCATACTTGCTCAATCCAGCCCTCTCCACTATATTTTTATAATGAATGTTAGTAAATTACAATAATAACATACTCTACCTATGAAAAACTGAAATGAAAGTCAGTTTATCTTTTATACTTTCAAACATTAGTCAAGTGATCTTGTCCCTTTTAAATTGATGTTGAAAGGCTTGTTTTTAGTATTTTCTGTAGAAAGCTCTCAAATGTCTGATAAACCTCTGTGACAGCTTTACCTGGCTGCATATGCACAAATGTAATCAGATCATTCTTTATCTTGCTATAAACAAAGTTCAAGGACTATTTTTGAAATGAAGATAATCTTAATCTGCCTGTACAATCTAAAATTATCTAAGTTATCTTGCAGAATTTTACTCTATAAAATTACTCAAGTATGCTATTTATAACAAATGTAAGCAATGGAATTTCCCAAAATAAGAAATAGTCTAATAAAACATCATGATTTGAGTAAGGAATTATGGAGGAATTGTAGAGAATGGTTATACCTGCAGATACTTTTTGAAATAATCGATCATACCCTATAGATGCTACTTTTTAAAATCATGCTTTGTCATTAAATATAAATTTACCATATCATTTCATATTTATTTGTTTATTTAACAAAACATTTGCTAGGATATTTCTAAATTTTCAGAAATACAAAATTACCATGGTCATCTTTTCTTTTCACATATATTTTTGTATACTTGTCCAATTTTATCCTTTCGGTACATTTTAATATTGAAATTTCAAAGTCACGTGCTTTTAAACTTTTGCTGTACATTTTAAATTGCCTTCCAGAGAGTTTATACCAGTTTATGCTCTCATTAGCAGTGTATGAAAGTAAAGTTTCACGCTGGCAGCTGAAAATTTGTCTTATCATAATTTACCAAATATCTTTTCATATATTTATTGCAAAATTTCAAATTTATTTTTTTCTATAAAAGAATGGTTTATGTTCATCAGTCTGTCTTTTTTTTCTTATTGTAATCTAAGAGCTTTTTATTTATGAAGGGTATTTATCTTTCCTTCGAACTATTTGTTGTAGAGATTTTTTTCAAACATGTTTTCGTGGCTTTCATAATGTTAAAAAAAAAAAACATAGCCATAGGTTTTAATATGTTTCTTTAATTTTTCTACATCTAATGTTATAACTAACAAAGGTCTCTACATTAAAAAAAATTAAATTTGCTTATGTTTTATTCTCTTGCTTTTATTTTGACCTTTGCATTTAAATACATTTTAACATAAAGTGTGAAGCAAACACCTAACTTTCTTTAATGCCGAAAAAGTTTTTAGTACCATTTATTGAATACTTTCTCATTTCCTCATTGGTTTTTAATGACACCTTCATTCTAAGCCTCTCTGTGCATATTCTCACTGCTACGTCTGCTCCTCTGGCAACGGTACCATATTGTTTTAATTTCCTTTGCTTAAAATATGTATATGTGTATGTATACAGATATGTACACATAGCAGTTTTTCCAACTTCTTTGTAGAAAAAAATTCTTAACTGTAATGATCATGCATTTAGCTTTTCAGTTAAATTTAGAATCATTTTAGAATCCTGTGTTCTCCCTCTCCCTACCCATTTTCCTCTATTTGGAATTTTGTATTTGTATTGAGTCTAATTTAATTTTGAGTCGATTAATTTTACTCAGGTACTTTTCTGCAAAATATTCGTGTAAAAAGATTAAAAGTGTTTAGTTCCTTTAAAAATTGATTTGTGAGGTTATTTCGGTGTTTTAAAATATTGGTACTGATGAACCCTGTCATGATTTTTTGTTAAAATGACTTGTGAACTAGTTCAAATAATTAGTGTCATATGCTCAATATCTAAATATATTTACAAGTAATTATGAGAAAACTTATAAAATATATATCTGTCCTACATCCTTGAAGATAGAATATAGATGGATACAAATGCTCTACAGTTACTTTCACAAAACATAAAAATTACAATCCTGATCTAAGTCTATAAAGTTAAATCATTGCTTATTTTTAAAATATCTTTCTCAAAAGATTGAGGGCTCCTTATAAAATATGTGTGCGACAATTGAGTAAACTGAAAGATTGGAGACTGGTTAGTTTACCTAGGAAAGATTTCCTGGAGTAACTTCTGAATGGAGTTTTAAAAGAGAGATTGGTCACTGTTTAAGTGGGAAAGCTTTGAAGGTGAAGGCTGAAACTCTAAGGGTGGCTGGCAGTGGCTAGGGATGAGGAGAAAAAAAAGGCATTTGGTGGAGGCTGAGATTCCACGTGACTCTCTCTATATTTAGGCCAAGTTGAAGGAAAGCTATGGATGTGGAGGTTCCATATCCCCAGTGAACAGTGGCTGGCTCACAGTAGGTGCTCAGTGCAACTCAGTGGACTACATGTGCGGAAGAGGAAAGAGAGGCCTGAAATATGGATTGGAGCTAAATTGTCTGTGGGGTGGAGTTGCGGGGTGTGAGTATTTGCAAGCTCTGAAGGTTTTAATGCTGAGAGAAACGGAGCAGCTCTGGGCTTTAGAAAGCTAAATCTGACAGCAGTATATGACCATTCAGACTGGGACTGGGGTGAAGGGAGAGTAAGCGGTGCAGATGGCTTCCATAAAATTTCATGGCATTTCTTCCATGGCAAAATAATTGAACTTTGGGGATGTGTCCTATAAAAACACTATACCTTCATCTCAAAAAAAAAGGTCAGCAAACTATGGCGTAGAGCCAAATCCAGCACACAGACTATTTTTATAGATAAAGTTTTATTGGAACGCAGCCCCACATGTTCATTTACATATTACATATGACTGATTTAATGCTGCAACAGCAGAGTTGAGTAATTACAATATAGAGACCTTATTATGGCTAGAAAAGACTAAAATATGTACTGTCTGGCCCTTAAAGAAAATATTTACTGATCTCTGCCTTAGAATATTGTTCTCAGTGATACCATTTTGGAAATGTTAGCCTCGTCAGAAAAGTTTAGACAAATTGGTACCTGAATAGTCTAAGAAAGTTTAGGCCATATACATCCCTGTGCAGAAACATACCAAAAATCTGTGTTGTGTTGAAGCTCATTTCTTAAGTTGTTGCCTTGATTATCTTATATCTATCTCTAATCTACTATGGCCATTTCTCTGTCCATAAGTCTGCTAAGCTGCATTAAGCACCTATGTTTTGATCCTATCTGACCCATAGTTAAGAAATTAAAATCCCAGTACTAAATATCAAGACTCCTTGCTACCTACTAGGGAGAACAGTTTCTCAGCCCGCTGTTTTAATTTCTTCTAACCTGTTTTATATGCTATGTTCCTCAGAGTAACTGTTCTCTTCAAAACTCCCACAATCCATCCTTTTTCTCAATGAGTCCTTTTCCTGCAGTGTCTTTTCTAGCCAGGGGGACACGTGAATCAGTTACTCTGGGTAGTGCCTGCATTACTCCAGCTTTTCCAGATTCTCTCTAGAACCTGGCTTCCTTGAGCAAATGATGAACCATTTGACAAAGCAGCATATTTGGGGAAGTCCTACCAGTTTTCAACCAAACCAATTCTAGGTAAAAACAAATGTAAACCACCATGTGCATGTTTAGGCAAACACACAACTAATTTCTTTGCAGACTTTACAAATGCTGACTTCTCAAATATAGTTTAAAAGGATGAGAGAATAATTAGAAAGCCATAGAAGTTTTAGGGGATGATGTGTTGGGTCTTCTACATATTAAATATCAAATTTTAGTTTTTTAATGAAGTCTTCATGGATTGGTGTTCTTAAAAACCACTCCAGTGGCACAGGAGAAAAGCTGAAGACCAGACTGAGTATATAGATTATAGGCATTATATATCTACTAAGCTAGAGATGGAGAAGTTATCTTCATGATGGTAAACATGAAATCATGTAAGTATATTCCATCGTTGATTAATTAGTTATTGCGGATATACTGTGTAGCAGCCCTGCTGTGCTAGATGCCCAGAATACAAAGATGACTGAGGCTTATTTTCTGCTGTTGAGGAACTCCCAGACTAGAAGGGAGAAATCAGATGCATAAACACTTACTTCATACAGTACAAGAAATGTCACAGCAGGTGATCTTTTCAGATGAAGTTGAAAGAAAAGTCTAGAAGGAAGAAGACTGAAATGCAAGAGGAATAAAGGGAGAGCAGACTTGGGAAAAAAGTAACCAAAAAAAAAAAAAAAACGCATTGGAAAAGAGAGAGAGAGAGGGAGAGGGAAGGAGGAGATAGAGAGGGAGGACGAGAGAGAGAGAGAGAGAGAAAGTGAGAGAGAATGGAGAGAGATAGAGAGAGAATGAGAGAGAGAGAGAGAGAGAGAGAATTGAACCTCATTAGATAAGATAATTGACCGTACTATGAAAATCGAGGGTAGAGATGAATAACAAGAGGCTGGAGAGCAGAAGCAAAGGCAGTGAGAGATTTCAGACACAAGACCTGAGATTCCAGTTTATGTTGTTTTAGAGCCTAACACTTCCTTTGCCTATTACAAATTTGTGTAATATACAGTATGTGTGATACTTACATATAATAATATACCATATTACATTGTTATGGAATAATATGTTATATAATATTGTATTTACATATAGTAAGATAGTCTCTCTCTATATACAATATATATAACAATAATCCTTATCAAGTAATCAAGGCTGACTAGGAACTTTGCTAAGCACTTTATATTATCTAAGTTAATTCTTACAATGGGTAGGTCTAATTGTACCAACATTTCCCAGAAAAGAAGTTGGAAACCTGCAAGTATTAGACAGATTGTCCAAGATAATCCAGGAGGTAAATGGCTCTCATGCTCAGGCCTGTCATACTCTACTGAGTTAGAGATTCCTCTGGAGTAAGTCTGATAGATGAGCTTTTGATGCTAAAATGAACTGTAGAGAAAGAGATTGGCCTCTCATGGTTGGGGTGAGAGCAAGAAAAATGAAGAGTAAGGAGTAGAGGGAAGGAGTGTTGTTGGTAGAGAACAAGCACAGGCTTTGAAGTCAAGCCTAAGTGAATTCCCATTCTGGCTCTGCTGTTTGCCAGACACGTGGCCTTGGCCAGGCAACATTCTCCTGCTGGATGTCCCCTTGTATACAATGGGGGCCATATCTTCTGCCTTGTTAGTGTGTAAAGGATCTGCAGCTGTGTCTGGCTCTTAGCACGCAGTTGCAATAGCTGCTGCTGCTACTATACCTCTTTCCCTTCCCACTACTCTTATTTCACATCCTTCCTCCCTGACTGCTGCTACTATTATAAGAGTAACAGTAGCTGGAATAACTAATGGAACAGATTTATGCTGTAGATATCTAGAATAGTTACTTAAGTTCTCGATTTGACTAATAGCAACAGTTCTGCACTCATTTCAGTATTTAGTGAGCATTTGCTATGGTGGGACTCCATGCTAGGAACAATAGGGAGTTAAACATGAATACGTATTCGCTCTCTTAACTGGTATGTTGGCCATTAGACCGTAATTGAGCACCTAGGCCAAGTGCTGAGTGAGCAGGATGAATGAGCTCCTGGTCCCTGTCCTCCAGGAGAGCATCCTCTGTGTGAAAATGGTTTTTAAAGGCCTTTGCCCAGAGGGGAAGGCATTTACAACAACCTCGAAATGAAACCTTTCCACCCAATATGAAGAAGACTGACATGTGACGATTTGCTATTCCTTTATTTCACTAAAATAGCAACCTGACCAAACATACTTTTCCGCACATTTATTATAGTCACATGTTTATATTTATAAGAGAAGTGGTGCTAATTCCCTGGTATGTTAACAGGTCTTATTCGAATTGTTCTATTTTTACTTTGGAAGAGAATTGCTGAAGGAAAAACATTTTAAGACAAGTAGTGATTATAGCATACTTATCAAATTATATATTAAATAAACTTCCTGAACTGAGAAGGAGCATATTCTGAAAAGAAAGCAGTTACCTTAAATTCTATATTGTTTATATAAGGTCTCTTCAAATCTACGTTTATTGTAGGTTACTGATTGCTTTTGTGTTTTCTTTTTGCTAAACTTCTATCTTCTCACTAACAAATGTAATCTTCTTTTTAATATGTAATAGACGAATTGCAATTCCAGAATGGGTTTTCAGAAACCACAGGAAGACCCCCCTCATTTTATTTTGTACAACAAATAATGCATTTTTTTTAATATTTGAGAGGTGATCAAATAGGTGAATGCATGAATCTTGCCAACCCTAAGGCAGCTGCAATTTCTATACTAAAATGCATGAGCTTTTACTTGACTATTACTCTGTTGATACATTAAATAATAGTTACTATGATAACCTTTGCATCGCATTATAACATTTAAATATAAGGTATTATGTTTGTTTATAGGAAAATATAATATTTTTTGAATTTTTGAATGTTTGGGAGAAATATAATAACCACTAAAATAAATAATTTTCTACAAGGTCAATTTAATTCTTTGGGAGTTATGTAGATTTCTAACCAAAACTACGAAGTGCATTCATTTACTTTTTGTGATGTAATGGGGGAATAAATACATTTTTAAAAATATGTAATAGTACTTGACAAATATCACATAATATATATTAAGTGCCTGTAATTAGCCTTGCAAGAGTAGAAACAAAATTGAACCCATTTGAAGTCATTTATCAGTGGCTAATACAGTAGTAAGAATTTGAATTTATTTAACATCACATGATTGATAAAATTCTGTCAGATTCATTTGTTATTTTTGCATACCTACTGTGCCTAGTTTTGCTCTCAGGTATAGTTGAATTAAGGGTCGCAGTTTGCTCATGCTTGCAAAAGCAAAATCAAATGAGCCATTGAAGTAATCCTTGTGGCAGTTACAGGAAAATGGCCACTTGAGCTGAAATTATTGAGATTAATTGTTGACCAGTTTCTTTATTGAATATGGACCAAAATGACCCATTTCTTGTTGCCAGCGTAGCTCTAGACTATGAGGCTGTATAATAACTGTTTATGTAGACCCTCATATTTAATTCTTTTTAGTTTTTTATATAGTGACTTTTCGAAATTATCTCAGTGTATACTTTTCATCGGAAAGTGGAATAGAGAATCTGACAGTTATTCACAGCTCTTGCGGAATCTTTTAAACAATCATCAGTGGGTTGTAATGTGGGACTACGAATTTCAGGAACAGAGGAAAGAGCGTAATTGTGCTGGACACCGGCTCTGCCGGACATTTTACATGTGTTGTTTCATCTGCTCCTGATAACACTGTGATAGAGCATTCATTATTCCCTTTTGACAGATGAGGGAATTATGGTTCAGAGCGGTTGCATAACTAACCCCCAATCATATTGCTTGTGTGCCTCTGAGCTAGGGTTCCAGCTGCTTGTCCAACCTCAAAACCCTCCCTCTTTCCTCAGGAGGTTTAGATTCTACTTCTGACTTGTTACGATGTGCATTTCACATTTAAAGTAGAAATCGAAAACACTGGACGAAAGCCCTTAAAAGAAAATTTTTGCTCAATGGTCATTTTAATAATCTGTATTTCTCTGCAGCACAGTAACAATCTGTGAAGTCCCTGATTATGGAAGTTATCCTTGTCATCTCATCTCTCTAAATTTCCCGAGTTCTCTTTTGTTGAAACCAAGCATAGGATAGAAATCAAAGTAAACCAAAAAAGTACAGTGTAGAATCTTCAGTTTCATAAGTAAAGGCTGTCCAAAAACTGACCTTCAGTTTTGAGCTCTGAAGTTCAAAAAATGGACAGGTGGAAATACTGTGTTCTTCATTGCCCTTTGGTGCAAGATATATTCTACGTTGCAGAGTAAGTGCCAGCAGCAGCAAAATTATCATCCCCTCCTGCTACTGTAGTAAGTCAGCAATGGCCCTTCTGTGGTCAAAATGGCAAATTCAGCAGCAGCTATTCGATAGGGATTTGCAAAAACTTCCCCGTGGCTGTTAGGAATCTTATTCAGCAGTGTCTTTGAAAACCTAATTCTGTGCAAAATTAACTATGTAGAAATGACCTCAGTTGTGATTTTAAAAGTGTTTTAAACAAATCTAATTTGTAATTTTTTTCAATGTGTATTTTGCACTTAGCACTGCAAAGTCTATTAGGTACCTGTACATATATCCAGTATTGCTAAGTTTTATTGTGATTCAGGATTTTCTTTCCATATTAATGTAAAGCCTTCCCAAATTCCTGCCTTTATAGAGTCAGTTCGCCATACAAAGCCACTATACATCACTTAGGTTTGTGATGAAAGAATGGGATTGCAGCTGTGTGAGTACTAGAATACCCACACATGAATTAGACTCACGAGCATTTGGCAATAGTTCAGAAAAGGAGCTTAATCTGGTTTCATCGGAGACTGCTTTTCTCTGTTCTCTAACATCCCCCAAGATGTTGTGTCTGATAGCGGATCGCAACGTAATGGGAGTGACGCAAAATCAGAGAAAGCCCTAAGAAACCAGGGGCACATTTCCCCTTCCCCAGAGATTTTTTTTTTTCTTCTACTTTTTTTTCCCCTCTCCCAGATTCCAACTCTGAAATTCAAGGTCATTCACCTATTAGATGAATTAATTATAAGCCAAAAAGCAGCATTCGTCGTACTCTGATCTCACTCATATCTGTAATTAAGGGTAAATATAATCTTTCTTTTTAGAAATGTACCACCCACCCATTACATTTAAAGTGCTGACTGAAATGAAATAATAGTTCAGAGCAAGATGATTTTAGTTTAAGAAGAAAAAAGTTGATAATTTAAGCTTGAAGCAGTTCTATTTTTGATTACCATTCAGTTATAAATCTAATTTGAGATATATACTGCGTTTCTGTTACTCAAGTTTAATTCATGGTTTGCTTTCTTAGTTGCATAAGCAAAGTTCAGTGGTTGATCAAGGATGTGAAAAAGCTTCCCCTAAAAGAAATGGGGGCAGGGTTGAGAATGTGTTGGAAAGACAGTCTGAGACCCAGATCTCATGTAAAACAAACAAAAATTTTAATTGAAAGGGACCCTCACAGAATGCCGCACACTTGGCATTCGAGTGGTTGTGTTGGGACTGGCTCTCTGCTGAAGAATTGGCCACAGGGGGCGGACTCCAAAATATTTAAACCTGATCAACAAAGTCAGCCTATTTCATTCTTTGGTTAGGGTATTTTGAGTCTTAAAATTGTTTGTCTTTCAAGAAAATAAGGACTGAATAAGGGGAAGGGCTCATCTCATCACATTGCAGACAGTTAAACAAAATGCTAAACTATGGGTTTAAGATTTACAGGTTAGCTCTTCGAGATGCCACATCTTGCTTCCAGTGTTTCCTGGCAGACTCGGGCAGCTTTCTACTGGGACCCAGCCTAACCGCAGAGCATGAGCTTGCACAATGTCAAAAACCTGAAACCTTATAATCCTATTTAAGGCAAAGATGAATTTGCCCATTGTGAAAGTAAACTTTAGCTTTCAAACTTAACTTTTATTAATCATAAAATTGTTATATATACATATATTCATGTAGTTAAATTGATATATAAATGAATTCCTTATCCATTTTATGCAATATTTAACTTACCTTATTAAATCGAATGCCATTAACATTTCATATTTGTAAACTCAGGTTTTTCGGCTGGTGGAACATTTTTTATCTTTCTTATTGCTACAGAGAGTTAAGTATGTGACATAAAGGCCAAACAATAGTAAATGGTCATTGTTCATTTCACAAATGTAGTCTACAATAAGAACACATATATTTTTATCTTAATTTTCCCTAGGGCGGTGATCAGGGCCCCCAAAAGTGTTAGGAAATGCTTATTTTTGTTGCATTAGAAGAATGATTCTATTGTCTGAATGAAAAAGAAAAAGGAACAAACAGGTCTAAAAGATAAAAACAGGAATATGCTTTGTAAAAAAAAAAAAAAAAAAAGATTAGCACAAACCACTAAATGTTTATAAGTGCTGTCCGGTCTTCCTTCTAAGTCACTCTACATAGTTCATGTGTCTGGCTGTACATGCTAGAGTTGTATGCATGATTTATTTACAACTGGCCCATGAAATGATTTTTCTTAACTTAACAACAATAAGGTCAGCCATAGGCAGTTAGTTACCTTCTCTTTATCGTTTTATATTTTTCACAGCTCTATTTTGAATGCTGCTAAAATATGGGATAGCAAGCTTGTTTGTTTTTACGTTGACCTATTGAATGCATCTACTTTCTTGGGAGTGAAAACCTTTGCCCCCAGGACCAACAGTATAAACCAATGGTTAAGCTCATTAAAAAGACAAGCAAGTATTTCAACATATTTGCTCAGCCCTTTTCTGAATATTTTATAATTTTAGAATAAGGAAAATGAAGAAATGGGGTAATACCTATCTAGAATACAAAGTTATCCGTGGTTACCAGAGGGAAAGAGGGTGGAGGGAGGACAGAAAAGGTAAAGGGGGTCAAATATATGGTGAGAGAAGGAAACTGGGCTTCCTGAGCATCCCATGGAGTATATAGATGCCATAGTATAAAGTTGTACACCTGAAATTTATATAGCACTATTAGCCAGTGGTACCCCAATAAATTTCATTAAAAATAAAGAGTAAAAGTTATCAGTAATACCTTTTTCAAACTCCTTTTTCCAATGAAATGAAGACTCATTCGTAGATTTACCATATTACAAGGAGGTTGTGATTTAAAATCATTTACAGTTTTATTGATGGAAATTTCAAAGAAAATTTAGATTTGAACCTAAGCAAGTATAGACTTTGTTAATAAGATCTACTAAGAATGAAATTTTGGGTTGAGATTCTAAAATTTTTGAATGTCATTCTTAAAATGACAGAGAAATCATTTGATGTTATACTGTTGGATTCCTGATTTACAGAAAACTTTATTATAAAGAGCTCTATTTTTAGTTTGTCATTGCATATCATTTTGGCATTCTAAGTTTGGAAGGGGTAGTAATTGAGCATGTGGATGTCAGATTTTTATCTGGTAAATAATCGGGTTTTTATTAGGTATGTATGTGGTAAATATTAAGATACTTGCAAATTTGAGTTTATTACTCAAAATGTACTTCCAACTTAAAATCTCATTCTTGAAGTTTTATTATTTTAAACTAAGGTTTATTATGTATCCCTTCAAAAAGTCTTAAACTGAAATCAACGAAGGCAAGCTTGTCAGTAGCTGATTAGTCCTTTATATATTACTCATCCAGCACTCACAAATATCCCTCAGAACGGAGAGATTCTCTTTACGATATTTAGTTATATGGTGGTGGAAAGGGGAGGTTTGAATTTTTGATTTTCCAGCTTATGGGTCATATTTGACCAACTGCTTTCACTAGAAGACATGCCACTTTGTTGAGCTATTTAGGAATCAAAAAGACTGTCTTAATTTAAAACAAGGACCCTTTGTTTTAGTTGGTGACTGCCTTGTGAAATTTTTCAGTTCTCAGCGGGTTAACCAGGGAACAGGGGCAGAGTCATAATTGGCCTATTTAGAGTATTTTGCATGTGAATAGTGTGTTAGTGAAGCATCCCTAAGTCTGTTGTGAGTGACATGGTGATTAGAATTTAGATTAGGGAAAACACATTCTGTACTTTATCAAGGACAGTAATTAGTTCAGTCAGTAAAAGTTGATTACAAGTAACGATAAAGTTAGATTTTTAGTACTTAATTTTAAAATTTCTTTATTAAATAGTAAATTTGTTCTTAATATAAATGGTAGTATCTACACTTGTTTTCTTATAAATCAGAATAATTAAAAGAACAATGTATTCAATGCAGAATATAATCAGGCGATTTATATGTTATGGGTAAGTTTCTATGTAGTTTTTAGAAAATGTAATATTATTATATAATCTTTCATATGTCATCATTTTTGAAGGTTTTGATAATTTGTCACACCGTGATAAGTTAATGATATTTGTGAAAGTTTTCTAGTGTTCAGGTAAATGTTTAATCTGTGGGGATGCGCTTTAGGCTCCGACAGTCCTCAAGAGGGCATTCTAAAGTCCTTTAATTTGTTCCTGTTAGCTTAGAATGCCTCCTATTTCTATAATTTTGGAGGTTACTGCGAGGATTTGAATTTCCTCCCGGTTCAGTTGGCATTTTCTGTTCTGTGGGTGCCGTGTCAGTTGGTGGAGGATCTCGCTGTGCCGATGCAGAGGCAGAGTTCTCAGTGGATTGAGCATCTACACTCACTCTCAACGTGAGCAGCCGGCGAAGTTGTGTGCGTTCGAAATATCAGATCCTTCTTGGTTCTTGTTAAGGAAAGGCATGAGCACTTCCCAGACAGGAGCCTAAGTCTATATGAAGAAAACATTAGTCTTACATAAGCGCCCTTTTCTTGTATAATTAAAATGTTAGTCGTCTTAAAAGATTAAAAGACTGCTCTAAAGGGGATCACCTTCTATCTCCCTCTCAAACGTAAAGAATTAAAAATTCACAAACTTGTGCCAGCTTCTTAGACTGCTATTCTTTTAGTTTTGTTGTGTTTTAATTGTTTCAGCTTAGCAGATGCTGTTTTCTTTATTGCATTGGTTTAAGTACTAACAATCAGTTGGGGGGTGGCGAATCTGAAAAAATAACCGTATATGTTTGTTTTCCCTTTTTTAACCTTTCTAGCAGAGTCTCCTTGGAGGTGACATGGATATGGGCAACCCAGGAACCCTTTCGCCCACCAAACCTGGTTCCCAGTATTATCAGTATTCTAGCAATAACCCCCGAAGAAGGCCTCTTCACAGTAGTGCCATGGGTAAGGTATCCCTCTGTTTGAATGCCTGAGTGATCATTAGTAGTCTTTTTTCTTTCTTGCTTGCTTGCTTGCTTGCTTGCTTTTTTAACACCACCCTCTTACCTTACCCTCACTCTCCACAAAGAAAAAAAAATTTTTTTTTTTGCTCAGTTGTCAGGCTCATGACTCCCCCTCAGTAGTACATTGGGTGGGTATGTTAACAATTTATAGTAGCAGGAGAACTATTTTGATATACGCTTATTTCTTGTGTTCTCTTGGCTGCCCTTAGAAAAAAACCTTTCGAACGATGAAAGCATTAAAAAGTTAAATACCTTCACTTTTATGAAAAAAGTAGAATTTCCTTTCTGCCAGAATAAAAGATGATCGTGGTACTGGCATTTTGCTTAGGTAACGATTTAGGAAAATCTGGTCTAATCTAAATGGTTTCGTGGTTTAATCTGCTTTAGTTAGGAAATTGGGCATGCGAGGAGCTCACAGCCTCTTCATTTTCTTTCAGAGGTACAGACAAAGAAAGTTCGCAAAGTTCCTCCAGGTTTGCCATCTTCAGTAAGTACTGCTTGTTTCTGCTTCGTATATTGTGTATTTTGTCCTGTTTGGGGAGATGCGAGGGCGATAGGAGTAAATGAGGTTCCATGCACCAGAGCAGCATGTTTATCTAGAATGGGGGTGAGGAAGAAAGGACCCGCACGTCCAGCCACCTGACCCACGTTGGAATGATTAATGGGAGGCGTATCCTGGAGGTCTGCGTGGTTGTGTTGACGCTCAGCAGGTTAAGCTCTGAAGAGAGCCTTGAAAAGGTGCCTGAAGTTCCAGGAGTTTTACCTGTACAGAGCTTTCAAGAGAATGAGTATTAGTTTCATGTGTTGGTTAAATTCTTTGTCAGTATTATGATGATTTATGGATTTGCATGCGAAAGGAGATTTGTGGAGAGGATTTAGGAAAAATTTACATGGGTTTCAGCCCGGAGTGCAGGAAGAATGTCTCTATTTTCTAGAGAGGTTATAAAGACTGCGAGGTAGCTGCATCAGTAGCCATTTGTGTCTGGAATACCAGGTGACAACTAGAAGAATCCAGCTGTAACCAAAAGCATTCTGGGTCTTTTTAATAGCTGGAGTATATGCTAGAGTGGCTGAGAGAACCTCAGGTCCCCAACATAGCAAACACTGGTTGTGATTACAACTAAATTTGTATCTTATTTTCGATTCTTATATATATTTTCAACTTTGAGGTGCTAGATAATTTTATTTAATTTTGTTTAAAACTGGTCTATTTCTAATAATTTTTCTTCTTATTTAGAATAAAAATATATGAGTTCCTCCCTTTTTTCTTTGTTTTCTCCTTCCTTCTTTTTTTCTGTTCTTCTTTCCTTCCCATGAGATATTTTAATTTAATTTTATTCTGTGTTCTGTAAGGGCACTAGTATTTGAAAAGAATTTGAATGAGCTTTATTATAAGTTCTTATTCTCTAAAATAAAATTTTATTTAGATTTCTGAAAATATATTACTAATCAATACTTGCTTATTAGTTTTATTTAATTTTTTATTTCACTTTTAATAAATTACAAAATAATGGGTTTTGCAAATGTGCTAAAGTTACGTTAACCCAAACACCAGTGCATTTGACTTAATTTCAGTTTAGCTCATCCAAAAAATTATTGAGCGAATATATTGAAATAAGTCTTATCAGGAAAAAATACAAATTTTGTATGCTGATTATCATAGACGTGGGAATGTTCAAGAGGCATCACAAAATTATCCATAAACATAGAAAAATATTGTGTAAATAAACTTCCAAGGCATATAAAATAGTCACTTTGAACTACTGATAAATGACTTAAAAAAGTACTGAGTAATTCACTTTTTGATTTTCTATGTTGTATTGAAATTGACACAGGTTTTGATAAGCTCGAAGTTTTTGGTGGATTTAATGTCGATGAAACTTTAGCTTTTAATAGCTTTTATGACAACATCAAATGATATAGTCCTCACAGCTGTTTACATCTTAAACATGCCTGAACCTAATACAGACAGTATTAAATACAATAAGGGAACCTTTGAATGTTCTGAAATGATAGAATAGCTCTGTGTTATAAAAGCCATGTAGAAATTAAAGCTAGAGTACTCTGTTATGCCTCATATTCAGATAAATTTAGTTTGTTTCTCCCAGTGCTAAAATAATGCAGAAATCTACACAGTTTCTAAAGAGTGCTTTGGCGTGGCACTGGATATTATCTATCTGCTTGATCATTGTTCCCAACAATTTCTCATAATTCGTTGTAAATGTTCAAGTATTTCCCTGGAGGGAACTGGTCAGTATAGGAAATTACACTGGTATAGTTTTTTCTCTGCTATTAAAAAAATTTACTTGTTGCTGATGTGTTGATAAATATAAAAGTATCTTTTCTTCTTAATAAATATGGAATTGGAAATATAGCTTGTATTATTTAATTTTTGGTTTTGAGTGGTCAGTTTAGGATTTGCTCTTCTTGGAAAATTTATCTTGGCTGAATGTTTTAATTGTCCTCGTGGAACATTTTGGTAAATAGAGCCCTTTTCTTGAAAGTTAAGGAGACGAATTTGATTGAAATGGAAATTTTATCTTTGTTATTTATTTATTTATTTTTGGTTTGTTTTTCTGTTTTAATCCAGAAGAATAAGATAGTTTGGTTGATTTTCGAATCCTATCGCCTATATGTTGTCATTATTTAAAAAATTTTCAGCTCTGTTTAAATAGCAGTTTAGTTTAGTTTAGTTTAGTTTAGTTTAGCTTAATTTACTTTTGTTTTATGTATTGATTATGTGCCTTACCACCACCCAATGTATATATTTTATTTTGATCCAAAGAGGTGCTTTATATTAGATCCTATAACATTTTGTCCCAGTAGATCTATATTTTTTATGTTTTTAGATCTCTGCTATGCTTTTCCTCTTTTTAAGCTCAAATAAAATTGTGAATATTTATTTGATAAGAGATACCCCTAAAACTTGTGTAAATATGTATGAATAGTTTTATAACAAATAACAAAAAATTACGGGTAATAAAAGGTTTCTTTTGGAGTGATTATGACTAGATAAAGACATTTATATGTTTTCTTCCATACATATTTACCATGATAAATAGTAATAAATCTGTCACAATCTGTTGTGTCAACTCATTTTTTTTTCTTTTCAAAATGGGCTCTTTTTCTTTCTTAACATAAAACAAAAGAAAATGTAAACTGTAACATCTGTAATCAGATACTATTTATGACACAACTGTGGTGCAGAGGGTGGACTTCTTTTGCCACCATTAGGCTGGATCTTCACAGGAAATCAGAAGAGTGAGGGGTTTGCCTGGCCCTGTTTTTGAAAATACTGCAGCATCTGTGGGAGAGAGAAACATAAGCCTGGCCCAACATCATGCCACGGATCTGGCAGGATTCTTGAATGTGTGTTTTACTGTGTGTGCATCTAGAGACCTCAAGTCATGGCAGGTAAAGCATGACAGTGAGGGGGGCTGAGGGGGGAGCCAGCTCAGTGGCACAGGCGCAGTGGGGGGAGGAAGGAAGTCTCTGCCTCTGGAGAGCGGAGGACTGTGGTTAGGGCGGGCATGATGACCACTCTCTAATTGCCCACAAGAGCCCTGCTTAATACAGCAGGACATTTTCAAGTTCTCTGTTCAAGTTTTAGTGTGTTGCTCTTTTCAGTCGCATCCCAATTTCCTGTAGCCCTTATCTTTTGATGAGACTGAGTAGTAAAGATTTGTCTTTTGTTGCTGTCAGAACTTGTTTTTCCTATCTAATTTTTGGAATCTCCTTGTGAACTTCTTGTTTATTTAATTTTTACATCTTGGTTTTATTTTATAAATCATATATCACCTTAAACTTAATATTTTTCAACTTTACGGATCTTTCCGGCAAATTTCTTATCTTTGTATAAACTAATAGTAAATAATGAATTCATGCAGAAAGCAATATACCACATTAAATCACCTTGTTTCAAAAAATTATCCATCCTTCTTAGAAATTAACGTGGAAGCATTAAAATCTGCAAAGCAAAAAATTTTCATATTGTATAGTTTTAAAATATTTTTTCCAAACGCACAGAAAAAACACAAACACAGGCTTTGCTTTCAGAAACGTGCCCATCACTGTGTAAACATGTAAAACTTTCATCTTCTTATAATTTGGAATGTTTCAAAATGATATGCTTTTTACCAGAAACTATTAACAACTACAGCCATTCCACTTTAAACACTGGTGGACTTTGTCTCCACTTCTAATCTAGTTTTGAAACTTCAGTGATATCACTATCATTCCCAGCTCAGTCCCTGAAATTTTAGGGTTCTCTGGAAATAAGACGTTTTATCCTTAGAAATAGTTTATGACCTCTTCTATCACTAGTGATCTTTTTTTTCAAACGGCACTTTTCAGTAAAGTCTGTTTTCTGTGTTGAATTGCATTTTTTTTTTTTTTAAATTCAGGAGGATCTCTCAAGGTTTGTATTAAGTGGTTAGAGACAATTTTGGACACATGTATTTTAAGGAAAATAATCTCTACTAATTTAAATATTCTAAAATAAATTTGGAATCTCCAAGAGATATGAGTTAATTATTAGATGGATTTGAAAAATAAAAACTCAATGCTTATGAGATACCAGGTTTACCAGTTTTCATTAAGGAAAGAATTCTAAATATAATAACATAAAATCTTAAAGTTTGGATTAGATTTTATTTAACAGAAGAGATTATTAAGAATATCAGAGAAAGATGGATAATGCTGATAACATTGAATTTTCTGAAGTGCTTGAAATCACAATTTAAAAGGAAGTTGGTAAGTTGTTTTTTTTTTTTTTAATTATTATTAGAGGCCAACAAATTATATATGATCACAAACTCCACACTTAAAAATAGATATTTTTCCCCAACACATTTGAAACTGATTATTAAAAAAAATCCCAGTGATGCTTTATCATGTCTACCAAATACAACTGTCATTAAAATGAATTTTATATCAACTCGAAAATGAACTATCAGCCACTGGGCTTCATCCGGAATAGGGATGTCTAGAAGTAGCCAGCTGTGTGAGGAGAGAGAAGAAGCCTCTTCGAGGTTCATTCCTGGAGAGAAAGATACTTTGTCAAAAAGTGTAACTGTAGATGTTTACATAAAATATTAGGATAGCTCACAATATTCAACTCTAATCTTAGAATGCCCATTTTCCAGTTAAAGATATTGAAATACAAAGTTTGGATATTAAAACTGTGCTTACTAAATATGAAAATGTGTAGGCAGAAAGGAAGTGAAAGATAATGCATTTAAATCTAAATAGACTACGTAATGTGACACTGGGAACACCTTGAAAGTTGAGAAAATATTCATCACCAAGAAGTATTTATTATTTTGTGCAGTTAATGCTGAATTCACTAAACCAAAGACTTCAAAAATTCAGCATTTTTATTGTTTCTTTGAAAACCAATCTTACCATCTTCATTGCAGTTAGAGGTTAAAGAGCTTTTTGTGAATGGCTGGTTATGAAACAAATATAGGAGAATCTCTATATTTAAGTTTTCATTGGGGGTTTGTATTCCATTAAAACTATTTCAAAAGGATTACAAAATTCACATATATACACAACATATATACTATTAGGTATTCCAGTCTCTCAGAAGTTTGCTAAAAATTTCTATATTTTTGTTTAGAATTTTGGAAAAATGAGCTCTTTCTCTGTTCCGCCTTGAAACCCTAGTTCTCGTCCCCCTTAAAAAAGATGTCCTCTGGTGTTTATATTTTAACTACAAAGTGGGAAGAAGTATAGGAGAGTTAAAACGTTTACAGAAGTTAACTACACATGAAAGGTTTGTGTTTTTGTGAGTTCTTCCAGATTGTCTTTACAAATGGGAAGGACATGTGTCTCACACACTCAAACAAGACACATCACTTTGTTTCCTCCACAATAAAGATGCCTTCACCCAGCTTTGTCTGATGATTCTACCCTACTCAACCGTCTCTTCTAAGGTGGTGTGCATGCTGTATCTGCCCCTACCCCCATGTCTTTTTTTAAACCAAGTTTGCTGTATGATCTTTCACCTGCTAAAATTTATCAGGACTTCTGTAAAGATTTCAACAACTTAAACAGTAGCATTTAGTATAAAACTACTCATTTGTTGAGAAAGGAAAAATACATTTCAAGGAACTCTTGTTTTGAACCTTATTTTATCACTTTCACTGAAGAGTATATTTTGGTGTCAAGTCTTAGACTGCATTTGGGTGCTTTAATTATTAGGAAATCTAAGAAGTTGCTGCAAGGCTTCTTTACCTAGAAAGAGAACTGTAACAGGGCTTACATGGATTTTGAAATTGTAAATACTTGTTCTGTATCCTGCTTAACTGTGAATTTATTTTATGTTTATGGAGTAATATAGATGCTTGACTTAACATTTGGTTGACAACCATTTTTTTAAAACTTTTAATATTTTATTGATTGAAACTTTATTTTGTAACATAGTGATTTTTTTCTAATTTTTCCCTGACCATTGACAATTTCTGCATTTCCAAAATGTATTTCCTGGTTTCAAACAGTTCTAAAGTTTTTGTTTGAAAGTAGTAAATCAAAATTAGATAGAGCTTAGAGGACTAAATAAGATTCTACAAGAATATGTAGCAATAACCCTAAAAGGAATGAAGAGTCTCTTCAAAAATAGCAAAGTTGTATTTTATTGAGGCAGATTAAATTCTGTCAGGCTGTTGACAGATACTTGCTTTTTTTTTTTTTTTAATAAATTGCACTGAATTCTTAAACTGAACATAAAGTTACATTTCAAAGAAATAGCACGAGATTCTCAGCCTTGATCTCAACTGTCCCAGGGCGTGTCTGTGTACGCCAGTGTGTGTGCTCGTTTTAAAGAAATAAGAGCTTTTATAAAATGCAGTGCAAAACTTGTAGTTTTAAATACTTGATTATTTTATCTCAAAACAGCAGCATGTGAATGATTCCCATTTTTTTTTAAGATGCAGCTGTTGCATAGGTACAGAGCTATTTGAGGAATTTTTGCTTTGCTTGAGCTTATACTCCCTCTTCAGAGAAATTAAGGTAGTGCAGAAGATTCTGCATTTTGTAAAATTTCAGGGTTGAAAATATGATTTAAGTTTTGGTGAGAAGTATATATTTCAGTTCTGAAAGAATGTGCAAATTAGATTTTGAAAAGAACATTTTAAGAATTATGTTTAAGTGGTTTAGTGACACCCACCGTTGTCTCTCTCTCTCTGAGTCTTTGTCATCTGAGGAATTAATTAATCATAAATATGCTACGAGAGTTGAAACTTGATATATAAGTGCTTACTTCTAGAGTAATCAGGAGAGGATCTGTGTGTATATTCAATTTCACTAAATTTATTTTGAGTGTTCAGTGGGACAGAAGACTAGGGACACTTTTTAGTAAAATCCCGTTCATATGAAATTGTAGAGAAAATTTTTTGATCTGTCGCTAGAATTCACTGTGTCTTCAGTGATAGTGATTAAAAGGCATTTCCTTTGTGAAACATGGACTCATATTAGAAAGACTTATATTTTCTCAGAAAAATGACCCTTGTGGTACATTCTTCACACATACATATAAAAACTGTCACTGTCACCACTTACTGTTACCATTTTAGTAAAATGCTGTTTTGGAACAATTATTTTGATATCATCTGAGAATGAGTGCCTAGCTGTCTACAGCAGCCTCCTCCTTCCCAGCCCATATCATTCTAAATATGCCTCCTGGATTATAGTTATAATAATATTGTAATGGCTTTCATTCTACCAATTGGCACAGTATATCATTATATCATTAGCTGCTATGAGAAAGCAGTTTCAAGTAGGTGGCTGATTCTTAGTGTTAATGTTTTCAAGTAACCCCGTTTGGGGAATTCGGTCGTTTCACAGGTGCTCAGGTGTATTAACCCAGGCTACAATAATATTTCTGTCTTGCTCATTACGAAACAAACTCAAAGCACAAAATAATTCAATAATAAGTGAAGTACAAAAACTGAGCCTTTATCATAAGAAAGTCTAATAACTTGGTGTTAGCAGATGGGCTAAAAATAAGATTTGTCTAAGGATGCAGCAGTACTAAACTCATTTCTCATTACTACTAAAGCTTGGATTTTAAAAGAATGTTTATGGCCTAGTGATTAAGATTTGTTAAATCAGTTTGAATTTAGCTTAAACCATTAAGCTAAATAGAAAATAAACCTATTTCTGTAACTATTGTACTATTTGAAAGTACTGTTATGTAATAAAAAGGTACAAATTCTGCCATTTAATACTAAGACATATGCTTCACGAGTGAAATTTTATTACCAAAGCCTATGGTAATAAAGCCTCTTCCTTTATATGAATTTTGTCTTTAGATGTATACAAGACATTGCCACATGTAATCTGTAGCTTAATTGTTAGCACTAGGCAAAGGAAAATAGAATTAAGCATATTTATTATGGGCATATATAGTTGAAAGAACAAAATACAAACCCCAATAAGTATTTTACAAATAATGCTATTTTGTTTTCCCTTTAATAAATTACATCAACAATTTAGCTGTTAGAGGGAACCCTATAATAAACTGGGAGCATGGAGGTGGGAGGGGGAAAAAGCATCTTCGGAAGTTTTCATTCACTGATTTCTTTCATTTATACTCATTCAAAACATATTGTTCAACTAAGCTAAAAGCGAGGCACACCACGTATCGTTCCATTCTCTTGCATGTTCTCTTTATTTAAATCATGAAGCTTCACAACTAACATTCTTCACGTTTAGGGGCATTCTCAATACTGTGTCATTCATATCCCAGTTTGTGTAAGAATGGCCTTAGCATTTTAAAGAGCATAAAGTCTGGCATTTTGAGAAAGTTGTGCAATCAAAAAATAAAATACCACATACAGTATAATACATGGACTTTCTGTCCTTTAGGCTTATTATGGAGACACTAAGTTCCCTTACTTGTAATCGACTTGAAAGGGTAAGGGTCTTATTTAACATACATCTCTTTTGTTCCATAGAAGCTAAACTCATTGCCTTATGCATATTATTTAAAAATATATTTCCAGTGAATGAATATAGCAGTAAAAGTGGTATAGTAGGGTAGAAATAACACTGCACTAGAAATAAAGAGATCTTCCTAATTTAACATCTAATATTCTTTACTTACTCACCTAGTGGCCTTGGTTAGGTCACACACCTACTTCATGGTCTACAAAATAGCTATAAATAGTGCCTGCTTAATGAGATGATACTGGTAAACTAATGACATACCCTTAACGTAGTGTTTACTCTGTGCCAGACACTGAGCACTTTGCATCTGTTAAATCATTTAATCATACAGAAATCCTGTGAGATGGGTACTACTATTTATGTGTAGCTAAGGAAACGGAGACAGAGGTGTGAAGAAGCACGTTCAAGGTCACACAGCTAGTAAATGGCAGAGGTAGGATTGAGACCTGGGCAGTTTTTCTCCAAGATGCCATGCTGTTTAAGGCTGTTCAAAATATGTTGTAGACCAGAAAGCTCTCTATATTCTAGTTGTTCTTCAGTTAACAAGTATTTGACAATCTGGAATAAATTAAACATTCAGAAGTTTCATCTCACTGTAGAATGAGTTTAATACCTCTACGTTATATACTAGCTATGATGCACAATTTTCACCCAGGCACATCCATTAGAAAGACTAGACAACCCAGGATAGCATTTTTGTAGTAGAGACAGGGTAGTCTAGTGGTTTAAGAGCATGGAATCTGATCACCTGGGCTTTTGGTTGGCTGGGCCCCTTAACTAGCTATGTGGCTTTGGGCACATTCTGTAATATACTTGAATTCTTCCCTGACAAATGAAGGAAATATACATACTGCGTAAGGATATTGTGATAAATAAATGACAAAAAAAATATATATATATATATATAATGTGCTTAGCATAGTCCTGACACATTATAAATATCTAAGAAATGATAACAGCTAATGATAATAATGATAAAAGCTGGCAACTTTAGCATCAGCAACAAGGTAACTAACTACCTTTCTTTTGGCACTTAAGAAAAATGTTAATATATAGCTTATTAGAATAGTTAGCAGCAAAGCAGAAACTAAGACCCGGGTCTCAATGGCATGCAGAAGAATTCTACCTAACGAAGGTCACTTGGCTTTTCAGACATTACGAAATGTTACCAAGTGCTTTATATGTCTCTCTGTCCTTACAGTAGTGTCTCTACCAGGCCAAGAAACCTAGTGAGCCTTTGTAATCATAAGATTTTTCACTTTGCATAGTTTGTGTTGGAAATATAAACTCCATCTTTTTTTTTTTTTCTTTTGAAATGGGACATTAGGCCAAGGTGGCAAAGCTCTTTGTAATGTGATTCTCTCTGCCAATAGTTGGTTTATGCCTAAATCAGTCCTGTCTCTAAGTGATAAGGAGATACATGTTTCTTCTTTCATATTCTATCAGTGTTAGTCTATAATTGGCCAGAGCCTGGTCCTCCCAAGTGATGCATGAGTCCACCTCTGCAAGCTGGCTCTGGTACCCATGGAGAGAGTTTAGGCCTAGAGTTTTAATTCACCTGGCAAGATAAAGATGTGTTGACTGGGTGGTGGGTGTCGCAGTTTGTTTCTCTTAAAAAGGTAAAACAGAGTTCAATTTGTTAAGATTGTTTAGGCAAATTTCTAACATTAAACGAGAATATTTATGCAGATGTTTTAAGGTAAAGTCAAAGAATTGCTGGATTCTGGCCTTTACCTCATTGTAACGTGTTTTTTCTCAATGCCATTGCCGAATTGGTAAAAGTGTTTTTGCTTGTCAGCTATGGGAAACTTAAAACAATTTTTCATAAGGACTGATTAGTTAACTCTTGCATTTATGGGGAAAAAAAGAAAAAACATCTGCTGAAGGGAGTGGAGGAGAGGGAGGGAGCATGGTCCTTACATTCCACCAGGAACATCTTTTCCCAGGCAATTTTAATTTACGGAAAAACCAGGCACCACGTCGGGTTCCTTGGGAAAGGTCCTCTTAGCTAGACCTCTTCATCATGTGCCCCAAGCAGGGACCAATGCTTAGGTTCACAGAGACAGAATCTTTCTCTGGAAAGCCGTATAGATCCCATGGGGCCACCCCTCATTTGTAGTCATTGCCACCTTCTGGATTACAAAGGATGTTGGTTTTCATCAAACTTCCATTTCAGTTTGGCTTTTTATGGCAAGTACACTTTGGCAATGGATGGCTGTGTTCCTCACCAAAAGGATCCTCGTTTGTTCAGCAACACCTCACTTCTCCACTCACAGTTCATTTATGATTCTGATGAGAGTGTTTTTCCAGGAAACACACATTTCACTTTTTGACCTAGGAGCATCTGTTAGAATTTTTTTTAATACTACTTTGGCATTCTGAAAGTGTTAATGTCTTTCATATCTGTTTAATGCTATTTAGGGATATTTATGATCACCTCTTGGTTACTCAGGGTAAAGTGTGTCGCAATTTTTTTTAAACAGACAGGAAAGCATTCACATGAGGAAACAGATTGCTTTAAACATGTGCTTCCTGTGACAGTAAAAAGAACAAATTAGATTTAACACTGTGTAATGAATGCATAAATGTGTACATTTAAGCTTTTAAAAGCTTTATGTTCAGTTCTGGTCACAACAAAAATTGAGTCACCTGTAAAAATTAAAGATGCCTCGGTTACTCTCAGATTCCTGAAATGCCCAGAAATTGAGATCTTCAACCAATGATGCCTCATTGGAATCATAAAAAGCATGATATGTTAATATTGAAAAGAATGAGGATGTTACAGGGAACATTCAGGGGTTAAACCAGGTTAGAGTCTGATTTCCTTGCGTTTAGCAAAGAAATCAGAACATGTTGGGGGACCGACGGGGAACGTTGTTTTACTACCACCTTCCTCCCTCTCTGAGGGTCAATGAAAAAAATCTATCCTTCTGAATCCCAAATAGTCCCCTTACTTCCATGAAAGAAAAATTTTTTAAAAATCTGATGTTTGCTTACTAGCATCTACTAAGATTTAATTACATAAGAAAAAAGATGCTTTTCCTTATATAACGCGGTTGCTGCTCATGTATCCTGGCTCGCAGGGAGTGACTAGGATAGAAGTTAATATTTCCAGTTAGATGAGCGTGTTGAGTTGGAAGGCACGGACCCTCTCCCCAGCAGAGGCTCACCCCGCCATTGCTGTCTGGGTCCTGTGGACGGTACTGTTCCTTCCCCTGTGCTTTCAAAGCTAAGGATTTATGGCACGCTCACCATCTTTCTGGCCAAGAAAGGGCAGGACAGTGTCCCTCAGGGGCGAGCACATAGTTTGGGGACATCTGACTCTCTTATATCACATACTGAGGTACTAATATCAAAACGGACTGCTTGTCGTTGCACGGTGGGGCAGTGCTTTTTTTGGCTGCCGTGTTCGAAATGAAATGGGCAAGCTGTAGTCCGCTTGGCATCAGAATGGGCTAAGGGAAGCTGGGAGATCAGAGTCAGACTGTGAATGCCAGCAACAGCCAATGGTTAACTTCCTTTTTGTGTGTCACTTGGCAGCGATGAGACTGATGGCAATTTTTTTTTTTTTTTAACGTGGGTGAGAGTTCAGTGCCCTGGGAAGAGCCGTAGATGCTGTTATTGTGCTTCCTCATACAGTTGACTTCTTGAGGCCACTACAGCTGTTCAAGTGCCAGCTCCAGGAGCTGTATACATGGCCGTTGGACTTTGGATGAAAAAGATAACCAGACGAGAGCTGATCCACACAGAATCTTGCTTGCTGATCACGAGGAAGTCATAGGGAAATCAGATTCTTGCAGAAGGCAACAGAGCCAAAGGATAATATATGCATGTGAATGGATACTCTCTTGTATGCAGACACCCGAAGATATTTATAAATTATCACTACTCCACATTGCTCATCTCCCATCAAAGATTCAAATCAGTTTTGGACTGTCTGGAAAATTCAGGGCTAACATAGCCAGATTGAATTCAGGTGAAACTGCCTTCTGCTTTTTGGGGGAGGTTGTTGCTCTTGGGTTAGTTGCATTATTTTATTTGAAGATTCACTTGGAAGACAATTTGGAAGAATTTCTAGTCTCCCTCAAGATTTTCCTTCCATTTCTCTGTTTGCAAAGAGCTGTTCCCCAAAGGCAAAAAGAGCGAGTTGCCATCTTGAGGAGTGAATTGTATGTTTAGTGAACACCAAATGGTCTCAGAGTTACCCTAGAATTTTCGATATTTCTAGTTGCTTTTAAATAATATTTATTCCCCCAACCTTTTGTGCAGGATATCAGTAAGATGACCAACTTCTGACAACCCTAAAAGCAGGGAAAGAAGCTTAGAAATAGAATACCATTTGTCTGGTAATTAGAGTGTATCTCTTAAGAGTTCGAGAGAATTCTGATTAACCTTTCTGTTCCCACATTCTCACATAAAATTAGCACACCTTTTAAATTATTATCTAGTATTTAAACACATATTTTTGAGTCTTAGTGCAACAGGTTCTGGAGACACTGAAAGTGTGTTATAGGTTTCTAAAAAACTTCATTTTTCTTACATTTTAAATGTTCTGTTTGTGCAAAATTTCGAGAATCACCATAAGGGCTTCTTTGCATTTTTAATTTAGTAACTAACATATGAATAAATTTGCATATTAATTAGTTGCAGATTAAATCATGCATACATAATTGCCTCCTTACTGTGTTTAATGTTTGTCAAAATCTCCAGCCTGGTTTGATGGATGTCGTATGAAAGATTACAATTTGATGTACCCTTGGAAGTATTTACACCAATAATGCAAGATTCTTAATAGCAGAATTCTTTAGTTATATACAGTTACTAATAAACATGTAAGATAGGTACATGTCCCTTTGACTAAAATTTTTTTCTTTGCACCAAATCATTTACTATTCATAATCATTAATGCATCTCCTAATTATACAGCATATGTCTGTTAACCCTTTCATTGCTGGCCTTTAAGTGGTAGCTTCTTGCTTTTTTAACCCTCTAAAGAAAGCAAAATATTGAATAGTGTTCTGAAATTACTGCGTTGCCTTTTACTTACTTCTCTGTTCGTATATGGGCACACCTTCTTTGCCACTTACTATAACATACAGCTGAGAGTTAATATGATCACTTTGTATTTTCCAGTTAAAGACCAAGAAATGACCCATGTAAACACATTTTGTAGCCGATCTCTCTTTTACCAATGCGTAAAATAATTTACATATTTCAGATACTAAATCTTACATGGTAAAAAATATATGTGTGTGTATGTATATACATATTTTGTATAATATGTAATATATATATGCGCACTCATTCTATTTAGGAAGGTAATTGTAGGATAAGTAAAATTATTTAAATTGTGTTTTATTCCACTTTTATTATTGTAATGCATTTAATGTGCTATCATCAAATATAGAATAAATGTGATTTATTTTTTTGCACTAACACTGAGATCTCTGCAGTAGAAATTGACTAGAGAATAAATGCTCTTGATATGACATAGTTAAAAAATACATATGCCAGTAAGTGTTCTTTTTAATTAATTCCTCAGGTATTTAATTTTTTTTAAGTTTCATTTTACTCTTGTAAAGAGTAGACCAACTGGCATATCTTTTTTTCCTATTTTGATGTCTAAGCTGCTTATCACACTGTATTACCCTGCATTAATGAGTATTCCTACTGTGCAAAATTCTATCAAAAATGATGGTGTGAATGTCATTTTTAATTGGAAGTTTATACAGTCAAATTTATAGTATACAACAAAAAATATGTACATAGTTCTGCTCCAAGCCTTTTTTAGGCTATTGATCTTTTTGGTTTAAGTATACATTT
Source organism: Pteropus medius (assembly GCF_902729225.1). Lineage (NCBI taxonomy): Eukaryota > Metazoa > Chordata > Mammalia > Chiroptera > Pteropodidae > Pteropus > Pteropus medius. Next base: position 14,618,660 of record NW_024340849.1, read on the forward strand.
TTATCATTCTCACTTAAAGTTTACTTTGAGAATCTGGACAAGTATTACCAAATTTGTATTAATATTAGTTTGGTGGGAAGAGGGAAACTAAGGCACAGGGCAATTATAATGGCTTTTAATCATAAAAGAACTAAATATAGGAACTACCAAGAGTCTAATTTCAGGGATCCCTTTTAAATATGAAAACTTGCTGAGCAATTTCTTATGTTCCAGAGAAGTCATAATAGCTGATTTCTGTCTATTTTATTGTCGAATGCCTTGCATTTATATGCCTACTAAAGAGGCAAAGGTTAAAATGCATTCAAAACATAAGAAGCTAATTTCCTTTCTTTGATTCTTACGTAGGAGAAATAATACCTTCTGGTTGCCCATCTCAGGATCATTTTATTTTTCCCTAATCATAAGGCATAATGAGGTATTCATTGATTTAGCAAGACAGTTCTTTTGCAGCACCCGATATTGCATTAAATTATTTCCGAAGAGAAAAATGAAATGAAAGCTGCAAAACTTATAAAAGGAAGCAAACAGTAAGACCCAAAACATCATATTTATCCACAGCCATTGTGCCTAGGTAATTCAGGGCATATGGTATGTAAATGATGTTTGGAGATCCTTGCCAAATCTACACGCGGCGGGATAAATTAAGGACAGGTTTCCCTGGGTGTGAGTCCCACGATTGTGGCCACACACTCTCTGCGCGGATGTATTTGTTCTGTGCTTGTCTTTCAGCAAGAGCATCACACAGCATTCAATGGCCAGATCTGGTCCTCAGCCAGCTTCTAAGACATTATTTTTAATTCTTAAGAATCGATTTTATAAATAAATTTAAAATACATTACCAGTTTGCAAAAACTTCCTTCTACCCACACATTTGAAAAGTAAGATCTGAATATTTCATCAGTGTGTATTTGGATATCGACCCATTTAAATGGATATCTTTGACAATGGAAGTTGAGTACCACTTAGCCAGTGAAGAAAGGTGTTACTAAGTGGTGACTTTTGTCCAGCTTAGGGTTAAGATGTTTTCTAGAACAAGCCGTGAATTATTTTGAACAGTTAATTTTAGTTCCAAGTTAGCCCAGTCATAATTTGGAGTTCAACTTGATAACTCAAATTACTAGTATCAGTTATTTTATTTTTGAATTATTATTTTGGACTATATGCTCTCACTTCTAGAAAAGTGAAGATACTGTCCCTTTTTTCCATTTGAAACTTGTTTTAAATAGTGAAAAGTTTATACTATTCCATTTTTTTAAAAGGAATTCCTTTTCTACGCTGTGTCTTAGCCCATAGTTTTTAATACTTTAAATTAAGGTCCATTTTGATTTATCTTGGAATTGTGTAATTTTGACTAGATACCATGGCGAATCCTTTTTTTCTATGATAAATCATCAAAATATACTAAAATAGTACATTTACTCTGAAGACTCAATTATGAATACAAGACTTAAGTGTTGTTAATAAAGATTACTTCAGGGTATTTATGGAGCATGATGTAGGATGTTAGTTACATTGTTTTTATTGTTAAGAATAATGCTTTTAGTAAACCGAGCTGTTATTTTTTTAAAGAGAATGCTCTTAATATTATAGTTTTATTTGAAGTAACAGTTTAGGCTCTGTTCCTGCTATTACCACTTAATTTATGAAACACAAATAACATGCTAGTTACTCTATGGAAAATGAAATTAGGCCCAGTCCTTGCCCATTGCTGTGTAAATTGGGTAAAGTCAAGGGGAAAAATACCCTTGAGATCAATATAAATCAATACCACTTGACACAGATCCAGTTTAAAAGCCACACAAGTGGTCATGGTTTTGGAGGACTTCGTGTAGCTATTATACAGTTCGTAGTTTGTGAACTCAGACAAAGTTTCGAGCTGATTATTCTATGACTATACTTTGGTTCAGTGAAACTACTTCGCACAGCTGTGCTCCCAACTCAACAGAGAGCAGAAACAATATTCTCTGGAAAATAAGCTCAGTCGGCCTTCCAACTTTACTGGGAACTTGCAGTCTTGAAAACAACAAAATGGATAATCACAGTTGGGATTACAGAGTCCAGATTAAACGTATTACACAGTAGGGTGGCGTGGCCGAGTTTCTCACATGGTGCCTGCACCATGAATGCCAACATGTTAATCACTGTAGCCACTTACTGAGATTTTTAGTTTTAAATGTCAGTCATTGGACTGCACTTTATTCAAAGAAATTAAGGTATATTGGGAGAAGCAGAGGTGAATTGAGGATTTTTTTTAAGTTCTGCATTTTTTTGGCAAGAGCCATAGATAATAAAGATAAAACATATCATGTATTAAAAGGTCTATTTTCATGCACTGTATAATTCTAAATGACATAGCAGTTTTAAATTTTTTTTTTTAGAAAGAAAAGAATATGAAAAGAGATAAATGAAATTTGCATCTCTACAGAGAACTCTGCATAGCAAATTTAAAATTCTGGCAATTTCCTTACAAACATCTGAAAATTGGGAATTTTAAGGGAAACCATAACAGATCCTTAACTATTTCATTGCTACCAGGTGTCTTTATGATGATATCAATAAGTTAGGAAACCTATAAAAAGGTATAAACAACTAAAATAACTTATTTTGGTATTGCTTTCAGACAGAATTTCTTCTTAGTAAAGGATATTGACAGTGTATTAACTGTTTGTGTATTATATTTAGTAAATTTTAGGTAAATCTGACGTATTAAGCTTGTTTAATGAAAAGATATGACTTCTGTGTATCAAGATTGCAAGTGTATTTCAAACTAGTCTTTACAAAATGGTAGTAGCCTTTCTCTCAGAATTCTAGTCAACAAAATTCCATTCATCAAATATATGTATAACACAAAGGTAAGTGGAAACAGAGAGTATAATTTCCGTCAGATTGTCAAAAGGAGTCTATAGTTCCCCAATGGTTAAAGAACCCTGAGATCAGCCAGAAGTTGTGGAGAAAGACTGATGATCCTGTATCATCATATACCCATTTTAGCATTGAATCAGCTTAAGGCTCAAGTAGCAGATTTAAAAACCCAGCAAATATTTATTATACACCTACATGCCAAGTTTCCCAGAGTGTACACAGCAGTAGACCAAAGTTCCTGCCCCTGTGAAAATTTATGTCAACATATACATGGCTACAAATAGCTGTCTAGGCAAGAGTTCAGTTTATACTGTTCCATAGGGGCCCGGCACCACGGTTTCACCTTGTTGACTAATAAATATAGAGACTATGACCCTTGATTAGTCTCACAATTGATGTAATCACACAGTCGGTCATAACAATATAATTTATATTATAGAGATGGAATCAATCACAGGACTTACTGTAATTGTTGGCAAGTTTCTTTATCAGCATATTTTTGTTAATAATGAAACAAAATAACATTTTTAAAGTTCTTTTTACTGTAGTGCCTAAAATCTAGTTAAATGGCATGTGTTGTGAAGGCTAACAAAAACAAATTAAACAGGTGGGAATGACATGGACAGCACCTGCCTTTTTTTTTTTCCTCCATGTCATTAGGGAATAATGTCCAGCCATAGGAATATGTTCCCTCTCAAGAAAATGTTTATCAAACAATTTTAAAGTAGAATAGAGATTAAATAAGTAGGGAGGACCTACCAAGAAAAATTTTAAAAAGTGCATGAGACAAATAGAAGTTTCCCTCACCCATGCTGAGTGGCAGAACAGTATCAGCTCTCAAAAGTGACAATGCATGTATCCATTGTTATGTCTTTGGCATATTGTTGGTACTATTAATTATTCCATTGAGAAAATAGCCACATTATACAAGAAAAGCAGAGAACCTTGGATCTTCCATGCCCTCTTATGGGTAAACGAATATGCTCTCTGCCAGCCCAGCAAATAAAACGTGGTCTATCTCTAATCTTCAGCAGTTTATAATCCAGGTGAGGAAAAGGCCAGGTTCATAAAATCAGAAATAACAATTAGACCACGTGGAAACTAGGGGAACAAATCATCATAACTATGTGTATGTGTGAGTGTTTTATCAGTATAAAGTAGGTATAGGTCTATTTGACAAATTTTGTCTGATGCGTTATTTTTCCATTTCATGGAGACTTGACTTACTTTCGAAGTTATAACTGGCTATCGTATGTTTTTCTGACACCTCTGGACTTGATGATTTCTGTCATTATGGGAAGGAAGAAAATAAATCTTTTTTGTTCCTCATTCACTCAGTGAGCAAAATGTGATCGAGCTCCTATTATGTGTATATTTCATTGTGAGAAGGTGGGGCAAAGAAAGTTAAGTCATAACCTCTACTCTTTAAAAATTTATAATTTTGGAGGGCAACAGAGTAGGTACGTGATTTATTTAGCAACAATTCAAGGCATTGAACTCTGCTGGAGACGTCTGTCTTCTAAAATGGTCCTTATCTGGGAATAGTGACAGAACTTGATTCTGGGTCACTGAGAGCTGCAGATGTGGCAGATTAAGACAGAGTATGATACAGATAGGCAATTGAGCTTCTCTCTAGAAGCTTCTGTGTATCTCTTCCCTATAGCTGTGCTTTTGTTTGTTTAACTGCAAAAACTTTTGATTTTCTTTATATTTTCATGGATTGATTGTCCAGAGGTATCTCATTATAAAAAAAGAAATCACAGAATTTCAAAGATAGAAAAAAACTCATGATCACAATTTAACATTTATTTGAAACATTTTTACTTAGAAAGAAACTGAGATTTGGATAAAGCCAGAACTTGCTTAAGCATAGAGAGCTAGAGCTTAAGCCAACATCTTGGTTTCTGACTCCACATTATACTGCTTATCTAATGAGATCAAGAGGACAGGGGAGGGGGTTGGAGGTCAGAACTTTACCTCTTTCGGAAGTCATTAAAACAACAGCAAAGACAATTTAATTTTTTTACTTTTTACGTTTAATAATTATTTATCATAAAATATACTCATTTGTTTCATAATTGTACTAACAATGACAATACAGAAATGCTTAACTCAGAAAGTCTAATGGGCACGATAATTTTATTTTTTTAAGTGTACTTATTTTTATTTCAAAAAGTATGTGAAGTTGGTCAGTTAACAATTAACGTTGCTGGCAAGTTGGAAGAGCGCAGGCCATGTACAAAATGGGTGTGGCTTGAGGAACTCTTGTTTACTGCGTTTCTGTACCCTGTGCATGCACACAACACGTTTTCTATATGGCGGCACTAAGTAGGGAGGTGCCCAAACCCCATAAAGAATGTGCTCGCAGGCTCTGAAAAGATGATGGAGAACATGCCACATTCTGCAGTAATGTTTAACTGCTGGTAAGGATGGGAGAGTTGACCTCTCTGGGCTTTTGACTCATAGTAAGCAATTTTTAGGTTGTGGTTGTTTTAAGTTCAGAATGCATTTGATAATCATGGTCGATGAAGACAAAATGTTGATTGACAGTTTGGGAAACAAATACCCTCGTCACACAAATATAGGCAACTTCATGCCTCTGGTTCGTAAGCACCGTGATTTGGCAGTTTGATAATTGGACACTGTTAACAGTATTGCTAGTTATGACTATGAGGACAGCCTTTTAAATCAGTTTTTGCCCAATCATAAATGAATGCAAATAAGGCTATTGCTGCTGTATAACTTTTAGGTACTCCTTACCCATACCTGATTTGGTTGGCCTAATATTAGAAGCCAAAATTTATCAATATCAATTTTTTTTTGCCAAATAATTCTAATTTTAACACTGTATTCAATGAAAGCTTGTGGATTTATTTCTTTTTTATTTAGTAGGAGCACAGAATTTTCTTAAATAGTATCTTATCCCTTTTCAAACAATTTTTTTTTTTTTTTTAGTTATTCATGGAATTTGCAATAAACCCTTGTCTTTTAATGGATGATGATACAGAACTTATCTCACCTGTCCCTTCATGGTTGTCTTTGTTGGGGCAGATAGTTAAGGGCTTATGATTAACAGAAGAAAGAGACTATTTTAAAAACTAAGTAGTTAAATTCAATGTCATTTTGAGTTAAAGAATACAACATAGAGGTCAGAAATGGACCAGTGACCAACTAGAATATTGATCGACGTTGAGGGAGCTTGAATCTTCCACTCCTTTTTTCTTGAAATACTACTAATTCTTGCTCAAAGCGCTGGTTTCTAGTTACACAAAAGAATATTTTGGGCAGAAACTATATAAAACAGGAATTCGAAATAGGCACTTCAATAACAGATGTGCATAGAATGCTAATTTTGTATGGCCATCTACTTTCATTCAAAAATTTTATTTATTATTTTTTCTTCTTTTTACCTGCTCCTTTTATTTGGAATGTTTATCAAAGACAGTTATTACAGTATTTGAAAATTGTTTGTTCTATGCCCAGCAATTTGTTGTTCTACTTGCTTAAAGATGTCAAACAATTAAATGTAATCAACAGTTAGAAACCTCAGGAAATTGTTAGAATTCCCACCCCAAAGGGAGCTAACAAACCCTAGACAATCATTCTGTTTAGAATGAAAATGATTTTTATTGTGATATCGTATTTCCTTTTGATCATCGAGCAATGCTTTGGGAAGCCCAGTGTTTATTCACAAATTTTTAAAAATTGTGTACATCCTGTGCCCAAATTCCAATCTGCTTCATCAATCCATTTTGTCAAAAACTTCTCAAATGGAATCCTTCATCCAGACAAACAAACATACCCAGGATTTCCCCTTTAATTTTTCGGGAATTCATTTTTACACGTGCATCAATTTGACGGAAAAAAACAGTCATCATCTTATTTCATTCTATTCAGGTGATTGTGGTAAGCCTGCTAGCTCTCTTCATCTAGGAAGTGCAGCAATCTGAGTCAACTTCCTCCATCTCTGTTTTTATATTGTCCAGTGCAATGCTTCCTCATTGTACCAAAATAGAAATGGTTTGTTTTTGTATCAGACTTGGAGACTGGCTATGGATTACACTGGGTTAGGGTAAAAGATTTTTTTTTTTTTTCTTAAAGAACATTCCACTTATCCCAGGGGAAGGAGATTAATGTCCTGGGGAAAAATAAGAAACATAATGAAGTCTTCTCTCCTTAACTGAAATATTTCTTTTAGTTGTCAGAAGTGCCACTCGCATTATCTTTTTCTAATTTTACTTAATATTTGAGAGATTTGGTAATAGAATAAATTTATGACTTTTGCAGTTACAGATCTTTGCATGAAATTGAGGAAGGAAGAAGTGAACTTCGGTTTGAGTCATGCATGCAGTTTTCTTTACAATTAAACATTAACAGGTATATAGCCTGGTCTTGCAACTTACTGTTTCACTTTGCCAGTAGATATATATTCCCCAGTCTGTAGGGTAATGCCATTTTCTATCTCTGGCTTGTTGAATCTTATGTTACATTCGTGTGGGCAATGATGTAGTCATTGTATTCTTTACCACAGAAATCAGAAAGATATGTTGAAAAGTGGGAAAATGACTTGAATGAGATCAAACTGGATACAAGAATTATTTTTGCATTTATTTTGCTTGCTATTATATGTCATCAAAACAATATATGTCTGTGAGTTTTTATAATACCTCGTAAAGCAAAATGAGAAACCTCCTCTTCTGAAGAGAAATACTGCCACAGAAAGGTAGAAGTCAAATATTTATGGAACAAAAGTCTGGTTAAAGAAATAGGCCACATTACTTACCTTAATAAGCAATGTGAATTACATTATAATATATATGACTACAAGCCATCTGACAAGCCAGAAAGAAAATAAATATTCGATCATATGATAAACCATTTGGATGTCTACATATGAACCCAGGGCATATAAAAGTAGCCAATTCAAGGTAACAATAGGAAATTACTGATAGTCACAATTAAACATTAGATTTTATACTCCGTGCTGATATTTTTGATACTTTTCTGTGATGAAAGCATCTTCCAAACTAAGCTTGTATATATTTTAATCATACAAATAATAATATCGTTCCAATATCGTTCCAGATAATTTCTAAATGATGCCAAGAGATTAAGTTTATGACATTGAGAAGATTGAGGTGATTTGTGCTTTATTTCAGTTTATCTGGCAAGTATATTTAAATGTGATAAGTATTTTCTCCAATATAGGAAATGTACATACAGGAAGTGTGTTGGTGTTCACTACTAGAGCAAGGCTGTCCCAGATTATGGTCTTCAGAAAAATTATTTTTGCTGTGTGTGTATGTGTCTGCATCCTTCTTTTGATAATTAAATATTTTATGTCATTTATGAAGTTATACCTCTTAAGGATTTTTGTCATTGAAGTTTAAGTTGGATATTAAACATAATCCCTCCTTAGGTATAAGCTATTGCCATTTATTAAAACATTTTAAATATAACAATCCATATATACGCATTTACTAACTAAACTCCATAATAAATTTAGCTCAGGAATTAATTTTCTTGTTTATAGTGACTCCTACTGGAGAGCAAAAAACTCCTATTGTTTAGCTCTTGAAAAAATTAAACTCAACAGTACCTTCTTTTTTCAATGGATAAGGGTAGCTTAGATGACCTCTTTTCCCTGACTTGGCAGAATTTACTATTCATTTATGTTTAAATATGAAAGCATAGATTTTGATACTAAAGCATCAACAGAAATTATATTTTAAGCATCTGACTGCACATACATGCTTCTCATGCCAGTAGTGGTGAGTACTCCAAAAAGTTGTGTGATTCGATAGCTTTGCTTAGTAGCGAGTTTAGTGTGGTCCTATATTTTTATGTACTTTTTTTCCATTTTAGTAGACTTCTGTTCTCTACGTCTATTTTGGGTGAAGATTGTTTTTCACTGCTCTCTAAAGCACTCGTGCATAGAGGAAACAGAAGAGGAGGGACAAGGAAATGCACTGTCATTTATAACATGCCACTGATATGCTGACCTATGTGTTCTCTCATTTACACCTCAAAAGAAGAGCTTGTGTTAAGAGGAGGGAACCAAAACTCAGGCTGTGAGATGACTTAGACACTGTCACACTGCTGTGGAGTTGCAAGATTGTGATTCTCATACAGATAGGTCTGACCCTCAAGTCTAAGCTCTTGGTTTTTATAACTTTGCTCACATGCTGATTCCCCAGTCTTAGTAGCTTTGTGATCTATAGAATGTCATCTAAGTCTCTTTGTGCCTTAATTCTCTATCTGTAGAGGAAGAATGATAATACCTATCCCAGAGTACTGTTATGAAGATTAAACAAGTGTAGACAATTGTATGTTCTTTAAATTATATTTCATTATACATGTGTTAATTTAGCTAATTGTTTTATTACCAAAATTTTTTGATGGAGTAGATATTAACCTAAGACAGTTATTTAATTTATAGGGGTTTCTTAGTCCTATTATGTTATGCAGTCACTATATATCTATGAATATCTGTTTTCTTGGGGTATGGAATTTAGCTAATTTATCTATGCTAGGCGAAAGGGAATTGCATTATAGAAATAATCAAGCATTATATTTAAAAACCATAGGTGTTCAAAAGTTTTTGTTTAAACAAAAACTCTTGGAGTTGTTCAATTTCTACCAAGTTATAACATTCCCTCCATATGATCATCATTCATTCATTGAGCTACTTTATCGAGTACCTGACTTATTCTGGACAATATGCAGGGTATGTGGTATTGTAATTGTGTGTGTGTGTGTGTGTGTGTGTGTGTGTGTGTGTGTGTGTGTTTGGACTTTGCAGTAACTGCGTAATGTTGCAGTCATTCAGAATAAAGATAGAATTTATTTGAATGAGATCTGTGTTTAGAAGTTCCTTACCCTATAATGATTTGTTATGTGATTATTTAATATGTGTATGATTGTCCCCACTTCACAATTAAAACATTAGTCTTTAGTCATATTTTTAAATTTTATTCAGGAGCATGGGTCCCATCTCCTCGGCACGTGGTCAGCGCTCTGAGGGCAGGGAGAGTGTCGTACTTGTCTCTGAATCCTGAGCTCGTCCCAGAATGGGGCTCAACCTCAAATTGGGAATTACTAAATAATTGTTTGTGAAATGGTTGAATGAATACAGAAATCAGAGCTCTAGAATTTGAATATTTACTTGTTCTTTAACACAGCCATTCATTCAGTCGTTCAGCAAGTTTTTATTGAGTGTCTGTCCTTGGAGGTGACACTGTACACATGCACTGGAGATTCTGGTCAGGTATCTCCCAAATTTCTTACACCAACTCTAAGTATGTGTTCCCAGTTCTGCTTCACTTCACATATATCTGTCAAGGACTTTTTGGGAAAATCACGAAAGAACTGTAAACTTTAGATTATAGAAGAAGGTAAGAATAGTATGAATGTATTTTAAGTGCCCAGACTTCTAAACAGTCGTTTTACTGGTAAGATTTTTTTTTTCTCAAAAGTGGTAGAAAAACACCTGACCACACTGCTTACCCCTACTGTCCTCAGTGGTGTTTGTCGCTAACCACTAGAAAGCGTGGTGGCTTACTATTTTGTGTGGCTAACCTCCCTCCATTCCCCTTTATTTCAATGACAGTAAGGGACTCTTTGCCTAGCTACTGCTAGTTAGGTAACTTGCCCAATTACATGCTGATGAAACAAACAACAGTCCAGGTCAGCATCCCTTAAAAACGGGCTGCTAGGATTAAGATGTCTTTTAAAATTATTATGAAACATATGGATTTATGCACATAGTTTCAGTTGTTCTTACACTTCTGTGCTAACTCTCCACACATCACACTCAAAATTTATCATGGTTGATATTTCTGTCACAGAGAAAACGTCAAAGGATGAGTTTGCAGAAATGTCTCAGTTTACAAGCCACTGACTCCAGTTCTGTGATTGAACTGTACTCCAAGGTCAGCAAACCAAAACCCGAACAAGCATCACTGAATGATAGTTTAGTGTCTCACCCCTTATAATGCATAGATCACCTTTCAAAGGAGTGTATCTTTATTAATCATTGTATATTTGTACTTTTGAAATTTCGGACTCATTTTCATTAGTTAATGAATCCTGGAAGCTTAATATTCCTAGTCCCATTTTAATTTTTTGAGTCCCATGTGCTGATATTGTCAGGGTTTAAAAATCTCTTTCACCTTATCAGATTAAAAATATTTATTTATGCATGTTAACAATATATTTAAAAGCAATGAGGGCTTTAATTTTTAAAATAATAACTGTAGCTCCTTAAAGTATGAAAAATTCATTTATACTTACATAATTAATAGAAAGGCATTTATATGTTTGCAAAATGTGTTAAGAAAAGACCTCTAGTGTAGAGGAAGCAGAATGATTGTGTATAAAAATAGTTAAGAAATCTTTCTAGCAGTCCATCTATGAAAGGGTTAGGATCTAGAAACAGGCTTCTAAATAAGGGGTTCCCATAAAAAACAACAAAGGAACAGCAACCAAAAAGAAGAAAAAAAAAAACAACTTATCTCTCTTTAAATTCCAGCCTGTTTCCTAATTCGTGGTTTTTACTCACTGTCCTCTAAGAGGTGGGTACCCTGGCCTTATGTATAAAACACTGAGGGTGGTTGAAAGGTTACAAATGTGATCCTGTCAGATTGACAACTAACTGTTCTAATGAGGAAAAAATCCTCAAAGCATGAAATTTGAATGAAATGTGTGATTATAATTCAAGTACTGTTTACACAAACCTCTGGGGACCTTCCGAATAAATGCAGAGTAAGTGAGTTAGACAAACC